>NC_073231.2:43427500-43512500 GCF_029281585.2 Gorilla gorilla gorilla
TATCCATAAAATGGTGATAAGAGTATACCTGATAACTTATGATAAAAATCTATGACAGTTTGAAGATAAAACAGAAAAATAAACATGTAAAAGTGGTTGGCACAGTACGCACAGTAAGTATTCAATAAAAACTCTCATTATTAAATACTGAATTTAAACAAAGTTAAATTTTATACTAATCAATTTATGTCACACCTAAAACCGAATGACAGAAAAAGGTGAAAAATTAAGGCATTATGAAAGATATTAAGACAAAAGCATCAAACCAAAAAAGCCAATATCAATAATCACCAAATTAGAAGTGAAGACAAATAATGATTAGGACAAAGGAGAACCATAATCTGATTTTCACTTTAAAAGTGTAAATGTGGCTGTTAGGTTGACAATAGGTTGTGGTGAAACAGAATGAGATGACAAATTTATTTCTCTCCCATATGAAAAAATAAATCCAGAGGTGAGCATCCCAAGTCTGGTCTGGAGGTCTCATAAGACATTAGAGACCCAAGTTCCTTCTGCTAACCCTCTGCAATACAATCCTTTGAACATTGATGACATTCTCAAAATCACAAGATGGCTACTGAATCTCTGGCCATTACATCCATACTCCAGCAGAAGGAAGTAGGAAAGGCAAAGTTAAACTCCCTTAAAAGCCCATCTGGAAGTCTCACCCTCCACCTTCTATTTACAATTCATTGGTCAGGACATTGTGACATGGTCACACTTACCTTGAAAGGAGACTGGGAAATGCAGTTTTCAAAAAAGACATATTGCTGTCCAAATTAATATCAGGATTCTGTTATTTAGTTTAAAAGTTGAGCCTGAGTATTGGGTAAGCAACTAACAGCTACTGCTACAAATCCTAGGCCCAATAGAAACATATTTGGAGGGGAATATACTTTTATAGATTTAAGAAATGACACAGAAAACAAAAAAGAATAAAATTAATAAATCTAAAAGCTTGCTTTTTTATTTACTTTTTTTGTAAAAAACATTGGTGATCTTTTAATTTTTATTTTAGGTTTGTGGGTACATGTGAACATTTGTTACATAGATAAACAGGTGTCATGAGGGTTTGTTGTACATATTATTACATCACCTGGGCATTAAGGCCAGTACTCAACAGTTATCTTTTCTGCTCCTCTCCCTCTTCCCACCCTCCACCTTCAATTAGCCCCCAGTGTCTGTTGTTTCCTTCTTTGTGTTCATAAGTTCTTATTATTTAGCTCCCACTTGTAAATGAGAATATACAGTATTTGATTTTATATTTCTACATTAGTTTCCTAAGGATGATAGCCTCCAGCTTCATCCATGTTTCCACAAAAGACATTATCTCATTATTTGTTATGGCTGCATAATATTCCATGGTGTATATGTACCACATTGTCTTTATCCAGTCTGTCAATGATTCATATTTAGGTTGATTCCATGTCTTTGCTATTGTGAATAGTTCTGCAGTGAACATACATGTGCACGTGTCTTTATAATATAATGATTTATATTCCTCTGGGTATATACTCAGTAATGGGATTGCTGGGTTGAATGATAGTTCTGCTTTTAGCTCTTTAAAGAATCACCATACTGCTTTCCACAATGGTTGAAGTAATTTTACTCCCAGTAACAATGTATAAGTGTTCACTTTTCTCTGCAACCTCACCAGCATCTGTTATTTTTTGATAGCCATTGTGACTGGTGTCAGATGGTATCTCATTGTGGTTTTGATTTGCATTTCTCTAATGATCAGTGATATTGAGCTTTTTTTAAATATGCTTCTTGGCCGCATGTATGTCTTCTTTTGAAAGTGTCTGTTCATGTTCTTTCCCCATGAGGGCATTTGTTTTTCTCTTGTAAATTTGAAGTTCCTTATAGAGGCTGAATATTAGAGCTTTGTCAGAAGCATAGTTTGCAAGTATTTTCTCCCATTCTGTAGGTTGTCTGATTACTCTATTGATAGTTTCTTGTGCTGTGCAGAGGCTCTTAAGTTTATTTAGATCCCATCTGTCAATTTTTGCTTTTGTTGCAATTGTTTTTAGTGTCTTTGTCATGAAATCTTTGCCCGCTGCTAGGTCCAGGATGGTATTGCCTAGCTTCTCTTCCAGGGTTTTTATAGTTTTGGGTTTTATATTTAAGTCTTTGATCTATCTTAAGTCAGTTTTTGTTTATGGTGAGAGGTAGGAGTCCAGTTTCATTCCCTGCATTTGGTTCGTCAATTTTTCCAGCACCATTTATTGAGTAGAGAGTTCTTTTTTATTCCTTGTTTTTGTTGACTTTGTTGAAGATCAGATGGCTGTAGGTGTGCAGCTCTATTTCTGGGTTCTCTATTCTGTTCCATTGTTCTATGTGTCTGTTTTTGTACCAGTACCATGCTGTTTCGGTTACTGTAAGCCTGCATTATAATTTGAATAAAGTAATGTGATGCCTCCAGCTTATTCTTTTTGTTTAGGATTGCCTTGGCTATTGGGGCCCTTTTTTGGTTCATATGAATTTTAAAATAGTTTTTTCTAGTTCTGTGAAGAATGCCATTGGTAATTTGATAGGAATAGTGTTGAATCTATAAATTGCTTTGGTCAATATGTCCATTTTAATGATATTGATTCTTCCTATCCATGAGCATGGGATGTTTTTCCTTTTTTGTGTCTTCTCTGGTTTCTTTGAGCAGTGTTTTGTAATTCTCATTGTAGAGATCTTTCACCTTTCTGTTTAGCTGTATTCCTAGGTATTTTATTCTTTTTGTGGTAATTGCGAATGGAATTTTCTTCCTGACTTGACTCTCGGCTTGGCTGCTGTTGGTATAGAAATGCTAGTGATTTTTGTACATTGATTTTGTATCCTGAAACTTTGCTAAAGTCATAGCTGAAAGAGCTTTGAGGCCAAGACTAAGGGGTTTTCTAGATATAGAATCACGTTGTCTGCAAACAGGGATAGTTTGACTTGCTGTCTTCCTACTTGGGTGCGCTTTATTTCTTTTTCTTCATAGAAACAGATTTTTTAAAAGTGTAAGTGAATGTTATATATAAAATTATATAATAATAATTTTGAAAATCTTGAAATTCTTGATACCCATAGAAAATTAAAGTTTCCAAAACTGACTCAAGAAGAGAAAATCTGAATAAATCAATAAATATAAAATTTAACATCCTGTTTAAGAAATTTTTTTCAAAAGTTACCCATCCACTCTATTTTACAGTTGAATTATTCAAAGCTTTCAAGAAAAAGATAAATTCTATTTTTAAAAGTTGTTCTGAGGCAGGAGGGGTCGCTCACACCTGTAATCCCCGCACTTTGGGAAGCCAAAGTGGGCAGATCACTTGAGCCCGGGAGTTCAAGACCAGCCTAGGCAACATGGCAAAATCTCATCTCTATAAAAAATACAAAAAAATTTAGCCAGGCATGGTGGGGCATGCCTGTAGTCCTAGCTACCCGGGAGGCTGATGTAGGAGCATCACCTGAGTCCAGGGAGGTTGAGGCTGCAGTGAACCATGATTGTGCCACTGCACTCAAGCCTGGGCATCTGAGTGAGATCCTATCAGGAAAAAAAAAATTCCATAAAATTAAAAAGGGAAAAACCTACAATTAATATAAATAATAAACAAAACAATTAAATTACCCTGTTAACAAACCCTGGCAAAAGATACTGACAAAAAATAGAACCATTTCTTTTATGAAAATAGATGTAAATTCTAAAATGAAATAATGGCAAATAAACCCAGCACTACATAAAAAAAGGGGGTGTAACTATGATTTACTGTTAGGAATCAATGTACTGTTGACACTTGAACATTGAAGGTCAGATGCCAACCCCTGCAATAGTCAGAAATCTGTATATAACTTTTGACTTCTTAAAAACTTAACTATAATAGCTTACTGTTAACCAGAAGCCCCACCAATAGCACAGTTTATTTATTTATTTATTTATTGAGACAGAGTCTCGCTCTGTCGCCAGGCTGGACTGCAATGGCGCAATCTCGTCTCACTGCAACCTCTGCCTCCTGGGTTCAAGTGATTCTCCTGCCTCAGCCTCCTGAATAGCTGGGACTACAGGCATGCGGCACCATGCCCAGCTAATTTTTGTATTTTTAGTAGAGATGGGGTTTCACCATGTTGGCCAAGATGGTCTTGACCTCTTGACCTTGTGATCTGTCAGCCTCAGCCTCCCAAAGTGCTGGGATTACAAGCGTGAGCCACTGCGCCTGGCTAATAGCACAGTTCATTAACATGTATTTTGTATGTTATATGTATAATATACTGTATTCTTAAATTAAACTGGAGAGAAATTTCATTAAGAAAATCATAAGAAACAGAAAATGTATTTACTATTCATCAAGTGGAAGTGAATCATCATAAATGTCTTCATCCTCATGGTCTTCAGGTTGAGTGGGCTGAGGATTGGGAGGAAAACAAGGGGTTGGTTTTGCTGTCTCAAAGGTGGCAGAGGAGAAAGAAGTAGAGGAAGCAGAAGGGGAGACAGGAGAGGCAAGTACACTTGGTGTAACATTACAGAAATACATTGTAATTTCTGTCTGACTATTTGCTTTTTAATTTCTCTCAAAATGTTTCTATATGTTACCAATCCTTCTTTTACTAGTTGCTTTAGTTTAAGTGCTTGTATCATAAAAGGGCCCCTGTCATAAAAGAAATCAAAAGGAGTCCTTAATAATCAAAACTCTTCTACCAGATTGTCTAATGTCAATCTATTTTCTGGCACCGCTTCTTCAACAACTTTTCCTCATTGTCTGGCACTGGTTTGGAAGCACTCATCTCCAGATCAAATCGTCTTCTGTTAATTCCTCTGGTGTGGCATCTGTTGGCTCTTGAATTTCTCAAGATCCATATCTTGAAATCCTTTAAACCCCACTTTTTTTTTTTCCATATCCACAGTCTCTTTCATGATTTCCTTTATTGGCTGTGTTTTAAATCCTGTGAAGTCATGCATAACATGACAAAGCATTGATGAAACCCCTCCAGAAAAGCATTCTCATTGTTCATGCCTTCTTGTTGCACAATCAAAAGACTGGCAGCTAGTATTTATAATTTTTCTTCAAGGCTTGAGAGTTAGCAGGTTCATAGATAAGGGCAGTCCTGATTCTAAGCCTGACTGCATTTGCACAAAACAGTAGGGTTAGCCTATTCCTTCCTGCCTTAAATCCTAATGCTCACTTTTATTTCTTATTATTAAGTGCTTTGTTTTTTGGCTTTTTCACCCCAGAATAGAGCACTTTCGTCTGCATTAAAAACCTGTTCAGTCTTCTTAATTTGTCTCCTGCCTCTTGGTCGCAGAAGCTACTTCTCCTATTATCTTGAAATTTTTAAAGTCCTACCTCTTTCTAAAATTATCAAACCATACTTTGCTGGAATTAAATTCTCCAAATTTTAATCCTCTACCTTCCTTTTGCTTTAAGTTGCCATATAATACCTTTTTCTCAAATTATATTAAAGTCTACGGTTATAACTTTCTTATAGAAATCCTGCATCCACGGAAAAGCGGCACTTTCTTTTTGTTTATTATTATACTTTAAGTTTTAGGGTACATGTGCACAACGTGCAGTTTTGTCACATATGTATACATGTGCCATGTTGGTATGCTGCACCCGTTAACTCGTCATTTAGCATTAGGAGGGATAGCATTAGGATAGCATTAGGAAAAGCTGCACTTTCAATACAAGATAAAAAGGTATTTCACCAAAATTGCAAGGTTTTTATGCCTATTGGTGTAGCTGCAGTGACTGCTAATAAATTTTCTTTTCTTTTTTCTTTCTTTTTTTTTTTTTAACAATGGTTCTTAGACCGGATTCATTTATCATGAAATTCTGGATAACCACAGTGGGAGACTCCATCTATGGCACATATCAAGCAATTCACCTTTTTCTTGTAATGTCATGACTTTTCTCTGCTTCTTAGGAGCATTTCCAGCATTACTAGTCACACTTCATATGGGTCACATGGTGATATTCAGGATATATATTATTGCACTAAACACAATGAAAAATATGCAAGAACAACAAAATATCTCTTTTTATTGTGATACACAATTTACTGGAGAGATAAACTGGTCAGGTGGAGATGATTAGTGTCCCATGGTGTTTTAGGCAGAAACTTATAACACTTGAGCTCATTGCAAAAGCAACAGGAGGTGGCTCCAAAATTATTACGGTTAATGTACTACAGTTAATTTTGCACAATTATGATTTAGTACTGCATCTTTATATTTGCTTTCATATCTCTCAACTATGAATGATGCCACATACAGTCTATGTTTGTGTGCATAAATTTTGGTTAGTTTAATTTTTGTAATATTTTGTATATTTTAATGTAATATTTTGTATATTTTATGGTAGCAAATGATAAAACAGACAAATATCTATGTACAGTTTCTGCATTCATAACATACCTAACTTTTTCATTAATTATTTCTAGGCTACATAATTCATCTGTAAATTTTTTCAAATTATCACAAATCTGCAAAAGTATTTTAATATATTTATTGGAAAATATCTGCATATTAGTGGATGTGTGCAGTTCAAACCCATGTTGTTCAAGGGGCAACTGTAATTAATTCTTTTAATAGGTCACAAGAATAAAATCAAAGCTCATTTTAATAGATGACCTAAAAGTAACTGATAAATTTAGTATCCACGTATATTAAAGATAACACTTTTAGCAAAAAGGGATAATTTATTAACAATATAAATATTTATGGCATCTTAATAACTGTCATGCTTAGTGCTGCAATAGACAGTAATTCCATTTGCAGTTGAAAATAAGGCAAGGACTGAGCACCCAAATTGGCCATTGACCCTACCTCCTCTGTGGCAGAGCCACCATAGGCTCAAGTTCCCCCCAAGGTGATGAAGATCAGCCCACAAAATGCCCATTATTGCTGGCTATGCTGCCCCATACAACTGTGCCCCTCAGAAACTGAAGACAAACCTGCTTAGCATATATTCCAGCCATCAACACAGTTTCTGTAACAGTAGAGCTACTGTGCCAGTTGCATGCCCACTGATGGCTCAAAAACTGGCCTGCCCTTAGCAAAGTCATGCTGTTGTCTCCAAAACCATTTTAGACCATAGAGATACTCTAATGTTGATAGCAGCCAAAGAAGTCACACAGAGACTGTACTACTGCACCCACCCAGAACCAAAGCCAGAGCATCCTATGCAACTCATAATATAGGACACATTTACAGGAAAAATCTTTCTCTACAAAAACTACTCTATAAAATTGGAGGGAGTGACTGTTCCACCAGATATGCAGATATGAATATAAAAACACAAGAAACATGAAAAAATGAGGCAACATGACACCTCCAAAAAAACACAATAACTCTTCAGAAACAGACCCCAAAGAAAAGGAAATCTAATGCCAAAGAAGGAATTCAAAATAGTGATTCTAAGGAAACTCAGTAAGATGCAAGAGAAGAGATGGACAATTTAACAAAATTAAGAATACAATTCATGATCAGAGTGAGAAATTAACAGAGAGATATATATTATCAAAAAACACGAAACAAATTTTTGAGCTGAGTAATTTAATGAATGAAAAAAATACAATAAAGAGCTTCAGCAACAGACTAGATGAAGCAGAAGAAATAATTTATGAACTTGAAGACAAGTCTTTTGAAACAAACTAGCAACAAAATAAATTTCCTTTTTCTGTAATAACAAAAAATAAAAAATAAGAATAAAAAAAGAAATGAAAACAGTTTCTTGGAATTATATGACACCTTTAGCCAAACAAATGTTTACATTATGGGAGTTTCAAAAGGAGAAAAGATGAAAAAAGTCAGAGAAAACCTATTTAATTTAATCAAAATAATAGCTGAAACCTTCCCAATCTTGAAAACAATAGGAACATCCAGATCTAGGAAGCTCAAAGGTCTTGAAATAGACTCAACCCAAAAAGGGTCTCCTTAAGACACATTAAAAGCAAAATTTGAAAGTCAAAAACAGAAAAACATGTCAAGTCAAATGTAAAAGAATCTTCAATAGATTAACAGCAGATTTCTCAGCAGAAAGCTTACAGACCAGGAGATAGTGAGATGATATATTTAAGGTCCTATAAGACAAATAAAAACAAAACTGTCCATCAAGAATACTATGCCCAGTAGATCTATCCTTCAGAAATGAAGAAGAAATAAAATCTTTTCCAGACAAGCAAAAACAACGATGTAATCACCAGTAAACTGAGAAGTACTAAAGGAAATACATGTGGAAGCGAAAGGTAATAGCTACTGTCTTAGTCGATTTTTGCATTACTCTGAAGGAACAACTGAAGCTGGATGATTTATTTTTTTAAAAAAATGGTTTACTTTGCTCAGGTTCTGCATACTGTGCAAGAACTGGTACTGGCATCTGCTTCTGATAAGGACCTCAGAAGGCTTCCAATCATGGCAGAAGGTGAAGGAGGAGCAGTTGTGTCACATAGTAAGAGAGGGTGCAAGACAGAGAAAGGAGGATGATGTTGGACTTTTTGTAATGATTATATCTCATGAGAACTAATAAAGCAAGAACTCACCCATTTTCATGAGGCTGGTACTAAGCCATTCACAGGAGATGTGATTCCATGACTCAAACACCTCCCACCAGGCTCCACCTCTAACAATGAAGATACTGAGATGTGGAAGGGAAAAATAACCAAACTATATTAGCTATCATCATGAAAATACACAAAAGTATAAAACTCACTGGTAGAACAGAGACACAAATAAGAAAGAGAAAGGAATCAAAACTTACTAATGCAGAAAACCACCAAACCATAAAGAAAGATCAGCACTAAGAGAGAAGGAAGATAACAAATGATGTGCAAAACAACCAGGAAATAATTAACAAAATTACTGAAGTAAGTCTGTACCTATCAATAGTAACCTTGAATGTAAATGAATTAATTTCCCCCAAATATAAGATAGAGTTGATGGATGGAAAAAAAAAATAAGGTCCAACGGTATGCTGCCTACAAAAACTCACTTCACCTGTAAAGATACACAAAGACTGAAAGTGAGGGGGTGGAAAAAGTATTCCATACAAATGAAAATGAAAAACAAGCAGAAGTACCTGTTTTTACATCAGATAAAAGAGACTTTACATCAAACTCTGTAAAGAGAAACAAAGAAGGTGATTACAAAATGATAAGGGAATAAATACACCAAGAGCATATAACAATTGTAAATATATATGTACCCAATACCAGAACACCCAAATATATATGTATATATAATATATATTATTAGATCTAAAAGAGGAAATAGACTCCAATATAATAATAGTTGGAGACTTCAGTATTCCACTCTCAATATTGAATAGATCATCTGGACAGAATAAACAAGGAAATATCAGATTTAAACTTCACTTTGATGAAATGGACCTGACAGACATTTGCAGTATATTTTATCTAACAGCCGGAGATTACAAATTCATCTCATTAACACATGGAACATTCTCCAGGATAGAAAGCAGTACCAAAAGAGAAGTTTATAGCAGTAAACATGTACATCAAAAAAGTAGAAAGAGTTCAAATAAACAACCTAATCATGCACCTCAAGGAACTAGGAAAGCAAATATAAACCAAACCCCTAAAAAAAAAAAAGAAATAATAAATACCAGGGCAGAAATAAACAAAATAGAGACCACAAAATTATAAGGGTCAACAAAACAAAAAAAAAATGCCTTTTTGGAAAGATAAATACAATTGGAAAACCATTATCTAGACTAAGAAAAAAGAAAGAAGACTCTAATAAATAAAATAAAAAATGAAAAAGGAGACATTACACTGATACTGTAGAAGTGGCAATCAGTAGAAATTACTATGAACAAATATATGCTAACAAGTAAAAAAACTAAGAGGAAATGATTATTTCCTGGATGCTTACAACCTACTAGGATTAAACCAGAAAGAAACAGAAAACCTGAAAAGACCAGTTATGCCTAACAAGATTGAAGCAATAATAAAAATTCTCCCAACGAAGCAAAAAACAGGACTGACGGCTTTACTGCTGAATTCTACCAAACACTTAAAGAAAAACTAACAACAATTCTTCTCAAACTATTCCAGAAAATTCCAGGAGAGAAGATTCTTCCAGACTCATTCATAAGTCTAGCAGTACCCTGATACCAAAACCAGACAAAGGTACAACAAAAAAAGAAAACTACAGGCTAATATCCCTGAAAAACCTAGAGGAAAAATCCTCAACAAAATACTAGCAAACCAAATTCAACATCACATCAAAAAAATTATACACCACATCAAGTAAAATTTATCTCAGGGATGCAAGGATGGTTAAACATATGCAGATTCATCAATGTGATACATCACATCAAGAAAATATGATCAACACAATATATGCAGAAAAAGCATTTGATAAATTCAACATCCTTCATGATTAAAAACTCTTGACAAATTGTATATAGAAGGAACATACCTCAATGCAATAAAGGCCATATATAGTAAGCCCACAGATAACATCATACTGAACAGGGAAAAGTTGTAAGCCTTTCCTCTAAGAACTGGAACAAGCTAAAAACACCTACTTTCACCACTTTTATTTAACATAGTACTGGAAGCCCTAGTCAAAGTAATTAGGCAAGAGCAAGAAATAGAAGACATCCAAATTGTAAAGGTGGAAGTCAAATCGTCCCTGTTCATAGATGACATGATTTTATATAAAGAAAAATGTAAAGACTCCATCAAAAACTCTTAGAACTGAAAAATGAATTAACTAAAGTCTCAGGATAGAAAATCAATGTACAAAAATTAGTAGTGTTTCTATACATCATTTATGAACTAGATGACAAAGAAAGCAAGGAAGAGATCTTATTTACAATAGCCCCCCCTCCACACACAAAAATACCTAAGAACAGATTTAGCCAAGGACTTGAAAGATCTCTACAATGAAAATTACAAAACTTTGATGAAACAAATTAGATACAAAAAAGGAAAGACATCCCATCTTCATTGACTGTAAAAATTAATATTGTTAAAATTACCGTAGTACCTAAAGTGATCTACAGATTCATTGCAATTTCTATCAAATTACCAATGGCATTCTTCACAGAAATAGGAAAACAATCCTAACATTTGTATGACACCACAAAAGACCCCAAATAGCCAAAGAAATCCTAAGTAAACAAACAAACAAACAAAATCTGGAGGCATTACATTACCTGACCTCAAAATATACTACAGAGCTTATGTTAACTTAAACAGCATAGTACTGGCATAGAAACACACAAATAGACCAATGTGATAGAAGAGAGAGCCCAGACATAAGTTCACACATCTACAGGAAACTGATCTTCAACAAGCCTCGAAGAACATACATGGGGGAAAGAACACCCTTTTCAATAAATGGTGCTGGAAAAAATGGATAACAATATGCAGAAGAATGAAACTGGATCCCTGTTCTCTCACCTTATACAAGAATCAACTCAAAATGGGTTAAATGCCTAATTGAAAGACCTGAAACTATGAAACCACTGGAAGAAAGCATAGGAAAATGTCATGATTTGAATGTTTGCTTCTTCTGAAATCTCATGTCTAAACTTAATCCCTAATGTGGCAGTATGGAGAAGTGGGGCTTTTATGAGGTGATTGGGTCATGAGAGCTCTGCTCTCATAAATGGATTAATCCATGAATGGGCTAACGGACTAATAGGTTATCATGGGAGTGGGACTGATGTCTTTATACAAAGAGGAAGAGAGTCCTGAGCTACCATGATCAGCCCCCTCACCATGTAATGCCCTGTACTGTCTCAGGACTCTACAGAGACCCCATCAGCAAGAAGGCTCTCACCATAAGTGGCCCCTGGGCCTTGGACTTCTCAGCCTCCATAACTGTGAGAAATAAATTCCTCCACTGTGTAAAGAATATGCATAAAACATTTTCAAAATGCATTAAAGTAGTATAGCTCAAAAAATAAATACAACCACTTTAAAAAACATAATAATGCTGATTTGTTATAAATTGATATTTATTTAATAGACACCTGTATAGTACTTACACTTTATTGTGCTAGGCTCTTGTCTTAGTGTTTTGAACATCATAATTCATTTAATTTTTATATCATAATCCCCATTTCACAGACGAGCAATCTGCAGCACAGAGTGTAAGTAACTTGCTCATCACACAAGTAATTTTCAAGCACCAACTACTTTTTTTAAAAAGCCGAATGTTGGGTTTATTAATAGGTTTTGTCTTAGTTAGAGATGTGAAATTTATTGAATATCTTACTGAGTATTAAGTAGCTGCTGTGGTCCAGGCACCTTGTTAGGTCCCAGGTATACAAAAATGAGCCAATTGTGGTCACTGCCTTTATGGAACTTGCTTAGAGGTGGGAGAGAGAGATGAGTGAGCCAGCACTTTTAATACATCTAGCTAGGATGAAATGGGAGCACAGAAGAGGAACATATAAATCAGACTGGAGGGTCTCTAAGGGCTTCTTCAGGAAGATAATACTTTATGTATAATTTGAAATATAGTAGAAATGTAGCAATGGGAAAAAGGAAAAGGAAGAGAAATACTTTTCAGGGGAAAGAATTAACATATTTGTAGAGGTGATTATTAGCAAATTGGCCACATCCTAATTCGTAAGTATATATGGATTTTTCAAACCTTTTATTTTATATGTAAGAGCTAAATGCCTTAGTTTCATCTTCAAAACTCAGGAATTGAAATTTAACTTATACATAAACGGAAATTTTTTCTGCAGTCTTATTTTTGTTTTTACATTTTTTAAAACACTTTTTGCACTGAGCTGAGATCGTGCCATTGCACTCCAGCCTGGGCGACAGTGAAACTCCATCTCAAACAAAACAAAACAAAACAAAGCAAAAAACTTGTATTTTAAGTTTAGGGCTATATGTGTAGGTATGTTATATAAATAAATTTGTGTCCTAGAGGTTTATTGTACATATTATTTCGTAAGCCAGGTATTAAGTCTGGTACCTTTCAGTTATTTTTCCTGATCCTCTCCCTCCTCCCACCCTCCACTCTCCAATAGGCCCCAGTATGTGTTGTTCCCCTCTATGTGTCCATGTGTTCTCATCATTTAGTTCCCTCTTATAAGTGAGAACATGCAGTACTTGGTTTTCTGCTACTGCATTAATTTGCTAAGCATAATGGTGTCTAGCTCCATCCATGTTTCTGCGAAGGACATGAATTCATTCTTTTTTATGGCTGCATAGTATTTCATGGTGTGTATCTACCACATTTTCTTTATCCAGTCTATCACTGATGGACATTTAGGTTGATTCCATGTCTTTGCTGACCTCTTTTAGAAAATGCATGTTGAATGTCTGTCAAGGTGAAAGATCGTTTAATTGCTCCTTCCATTTGTGTTGATTCCACCTGCTGAGTTAATGAAAATTTCATCTCCCTATCCTTTACTCGTTCTAGACCAGTGGGCCTCACATCAGAATCATATGGGGAACTTGAAAACCAACTGGGTCCTACCTCCAGAGACTCTTATTTAACTAGTAAATTTTGGGTATGAAACTTTTAGAAGCTCTTAGATAATACCCACAAGTAGCTCAAGGTTAAAAAGTATTGTCCTGATAAACAATGGAAGAATTCTGGCTCATAAACTTTCTTGTTCTTCCAAGGAATTCCATGGTTACTAGTGTTTTTGTATACGTGGCAGCAGAACACATAGTTTAAAGTCTGGTACATACTATGCAATCAAACTTTATTGAATAAGGCTTTCTAAATGCACATCCATATGCACATACAAATATCTACTTTCAAAAATTAAAAATTGGTCAAAGTGTGGTACTTGTGTCAAATTTAAAATTTGATTTTAATGTAGAATTCATGTACAGCTTTTGTTTTAAGGAAAATATAGAATTTAAAACAATTTATTGTTTGTTTGTTTTGAGGCAGAGTCTCTGTTGCCCAGATGCCATCTCAGCTCACCGCAACCTCCACCGCCCAGGTTCAAGCAGTTCTCCTGCCTCAGCTTCCCATATAGCTGGGTCTACAGGTGTGCACCACCATGCCCTGCTAATTTTTGTATTTTTTAGTAAAGACAAGGTTTCCCCATGTTGGCCAGGCTGATCTCGAACTCCTGACCTCAAGTGATCCGCCCGCCTTGGCCTCCCAAAGTGCTGGGATTACAGGCATGCGCCACGGGCCAGGCTTAATTTTTTCTTTATTGATGAGGCTCTTCTTTTATTATGAAAATATCCCCAAAATTAAGATTGTGAATTAGACATATTTTCTATCTTTTAACAGATGGAAATTAAGTTCATATACATATGTTTCTTAGCTTACCATGTTAGAGTATATGAGTTCTTGATGCTGTTATGTAAATTTCTCATTCCCATTGTGCATTAGTATTGATAGTGTCTAAAACAAATGGATGTAATTGCACAAAATGAAGACCTGAGGAAATTATTAGGCAACCCAACGACAAACCTTTTGCCCAATAATTTGGACATTATAGGTAGAAATTCTATGAGAATTTGGATCATTTACATAATTACTTCGGTTTTATCCTTAGCTTTTATTAAATTAGTATACAAATATTTGAACATTTTATCTTAAGATAAATTACCTGGGTGGGAGAAATGTAAATTAATCTTTGAATGTTTTACCCCTTGTATTCAGACAATTATTAAACTCTCTATGCTTTATTTTTTATACCTGGGACATTCTATAGAGTTCTATATGCTAATATTGTTGTTACAAATATATTCATGATATTTTCCCAATATTGAGAAGACCGCATAAGTCCGGAGCCTAAATTTTTTCAGATACTATGGTTTTCCTTTTTATATCTACTCGACGTGTCTGAAATCTGTTCTTTCTTCAAATACTAATTACAAATACATTTTTTTAAATAAAGTAATCTAACCTACCTACGATATATTCCAATTTTAAGGTAATATTTATGAATGCATATTGCTAGAGATTTCTTTCTTGAATTGGAGCCCTGTATAGGTAAGAAATAGGGAATAAAAATAAAAATATTCAGCAATAGAAGATGCTTATTAGCCAACTTGTCTTCTCCTTTCAAGGACATTCTAAATTTTAAGCATTTTAAGGTTGAGTTCTAGATCTATTCTATTTTTATTAGTAGACAGAAAGCAGTCTTGAATCAGGGATTAGGAAAGCTTACAGGTTATTACGAAAGCTCTTTTTAGAAAAATCATAGCTATTAGGCTGCTGCTGAGAAAGTTGAGCTTCGTTCAAAGAATCTCTTAATCATCTTTCCTATTGCTGAAGCTGCAGTTAACATATAGAAAAGAGTGTTCTTCCATTTAATGAATTCCCAAATGCTGTGGCATTTATTAAGGAAATATTTAAGTAGAACCATTATTCAGAGGATATTTTATTCTTTCCTTACTACCACTGCCCTGTCTCCATCTTATTAGTTTCCTAGTGGGAGGTTAAAAGAAATATACAAGAATGGATTGTATTCCCTGTCTGGCCTTATTCCTTACTTAACTTTGTACTTCACTGGCACAAAAATAAAAATAGGTTCAGACTCTAATGATGCTGATTAAGAAAACTCTCAAGCAGGTTACATGTTATTTAGCCCTACTACAATTCTAGCTGTTTTTATTTAGCCTTTTAACTTCATAATTAATATGAATAAAATTAAAGTCATGAGTATTCACTTCTTTTCAGTGTATATTTATAGAGTATATAGTATAAATGAGGCATGGTATTCAGTTATGAAATACAAAGATGAATAACAGAAAGTTAGGTCCTGGCACAGAACCATACAGTCTAGTTAGAGGGCGGAGATAAATATAGACTTATACAAGGTGATAAGCCCCTAATAGGAAGAGCACACCTGATGAGCACTCAGCCAGACTTGGGAGAACAGCAGACGTCCAGGACGAAGTGTACAGATCTGCCTATATGGATAAATATGAGTGAACAACTGTAAACATTTTGATGTAGTTGAACCTTAAGAATCTGTGGAAGGGTGGACAAAAGTGAAAGGATAAATACCATCTCTTTGGGGATACTGCCACAATACAAGCAAATAGTTAAATTAGTCTAGATCTGAATTACATCTGCAAAAGAAGACATAGGGCAAGAAAGGTAAAAATATCTGGATTAGAGGCCAGGCATGGTGGCTCACGCCTGTAATCCCAGCACTTTGGGAAGCCAAGGTGGGTGGATCACTTGAGGTCAGGAGTTCGAGACCAGCCTGGCCAATATGATGAAACACTGTCTGTACTAAAAGATACAAAAATTAGCTGAGTGTGGTGCCACACGCCTGTAGTCCCAGCTACTTGGAAGGCTGAGGTGGGAGAATCGCTTGCACTCGGGAGGCGGAGGTTGCAGTGAGCCAAGATCATGCCACTGCACTCCAGCCTGGGTGACAGAGTGAGACTCCTTCTCAAAGGAAAAAAACAAAAAGAAAGAAGAAAGAAAGAAAGACAGAAAGAAAGAAAGAAAGAAAGAAAGAAAGAAAGAAAGAAAGAAAGAAAGAAAGAAAGAACGAACCTGGATCCTTGAATGCCAATTAGAACCTTTGGTTTTAAGAGGCATATCTCCTCCCAGTCTGTAACAAATCTAATTACAACAACAACTCAAAAAAGGCATTATTTGCCCATTTTTCTCATTCTTGTGAAATCTTCCTGATTCAATGTCAGGCAGAATGATTATAGACCCTATATCTTGCTATATTGACACCTGAACTTGGGGTTCTTATGATTTGGATTTTATAGGGAGAAAAAAAGAGTTAGTTCAATTTAATGTAAGATCAAGGAGGCATAAATATATGCATATAAACCATAATGACATATAATACAGTTCTAATATTAATTTCATATTCTTCCCCAATAAATAAAATACGTTACCCAGATAAGTTTGAAAAAACAAGGAGTCTCCTCTGGGGCAGTCTAGGTTTCTCTCCTTTTTTCATCTTCAAATTTGGCTGAGACTCTTCTGTGTGTCTCACACTGTTCTTGTTCCACATGAGTCTGAGGGATTAATTGTACAGAGATTTTATCTCCAGATTGTCTCAGTTTTCATTTGCACTCCTCAGGTTGCTTTTTATTACCAGGATTACTAAGGACATGATTTTTGTTTTTGTTTGCAATTCTGCCTGCAAAATTTCTGCCACCACTTATTGTCAATAACCCGGTTTGCTTGAAATTTCCATCCTTTTTCCAATCCAAACACTTTGTAGTTGTTGATCATTGTCTCTGTGATCTGGCCCTGATGTGAAAATAGGCTAAGTGTATTAAACTATACTCTTATTTTTGAGAAGAGTAACTTTCCTATTGGAGTCTGGAAGCTCAAAAACAATATCCCACTAGCAGCTCAGTCTGTCAATCAAGAAGGGTTTGTGGTGTGCTTATGAATTTCCAAACATTGTGCTAAGCACAGGGAATAACAAAATGAATGAGACCAAATCTCTGCTTTCAGGGAGCGTACAGTCAAGTGGACAGAAACATTGTGTACTGATACTTTCATATAGTGTGGTCCAACATCCTCTTCAGCCTCAGCAGCTTAGGTATTTTGTTTGACCACTCAAAGCTCAATGCCTTGTGGATGATAAATATAGACCCTGCATTTATATCAGAGCATTTCGCCACCCTATTGCAGGTTATATTTCCCTTGTCAATGTTCTCTTCACCTATTCTACTTATCTCTATTACCACATATGGCATGATTCATTTTTTCAGTCAAATTTATTCAGTTTCTTGAGAAAAATTCACCCTTTTAAGAGGACAGTATGCGCTTTGACAGCCATATACACTCAGGTGACTACTCCCACAGTCAAGACATGGACATAGTCTATTACCCCAAAAAGTTCACTTTTGCGTCTTCCTAGTCAAATGTCTCCCTCTGCAACTGATATGATTATTGTCCCTGCTGTTTTGCCTTTCACCAAATGTCATATATATATGGAATCATAGAGTATACAGCCTTTTTGTCTGGCTCCTTTCATTTGGCACAATGCTTTTAAAGTCATTTATGTTGTTACATAAACTAGTGAATTTTTGTTGTTGTTGTTTAGTATTCCAATGCATAAAAGTGACAAATTTCATGTATAAAAGTGCCATATTAACAAGGGCTGTTTGCTGATTTTTGCGATTAAAGGTGCCCCTTTTTAATTTTCCTTGCCTCATCATACTGAGTGGGGTGTCCAGTACAAAGTTGAATAGAAGTGGTAACAGTGCACATCTTTGCCTTGTTCTCTATTTTGGGGGAAAGTATTCAGTCTCTAGCATACAGTGTAATGCTAACTGAAGGCATTTAAAGCTAAATCTTTTTTCTATGAGTTCCTAAGAATCATATCCATGGAGAATGTCTCACAGCAATTCCTTTGACACTGGGTGATACCTCTTCTCCAGTTAGATGTCTACAACACCCTGTAGCTTCTGCAATCCGTAACATGCCACAGGCTGCTAGCAGCTATAGATGGCTGCCTGTGGCATGTTATGGATTGCAGAAGCTGTGGAGTCTTTCAAGAATCTCTTCTGGGTTTCTTTAATTAACTTACTTATTTATTTAAAGACAAGGTCTTGCTCCATCACCCAGGCTAGAGTGCAGTGGTGCTATCATGGATCACTGCAGCCTCAACCTCCTGGGCTCAAGTTATCTTCCCGCCTCAGCCTCCTGAGTAGCTGGGACTTCAGGTGCATGCCACCAGACCCAGCTAATTTTTCTATTTTTTGTAGAGACAGGGTCTCACTATGTTGCTAAGGCTGGTCTTCGACCCCTGGGCTTAAGTGACCTTCCCATCTCCCAAACTGCTAGGATTACAGGTGTAAGCCACCATTTCTGGCCACCTGGGCTTCTTTTAAAATAATCCTTGTGCCTGTTCTCTTCCAATGGGCCCTTCCTCAGTTCATGGGATACATATACAACTCTGACCTACCGTCAGCTTGCTCACAGTGTTGCCACCACTCTGACACCAGGAGCATTTTATAGACACCAGCCATGTTACCCAAGTTGCAGGCCTCATGAAGCAGGTTTTGTAGGTGGGCTACTTGAAGCACCACCCCCATGGCTTCAGTGAAGGGAAGCAACACTCAATCCTCTCCCAGAAGGAGCTCAAGGAAAACACCACAAACAGCAATAGCTTTCTCCAAAGACATCCTCTCTTCCAGTACTTTCATACTCAGTTGTTTTACTTGCTTGAGTGATTGTGGGCTGAAGAACATAAAACTGGTTTAGGGCCAGACCGTTGCAAATCCTTCATAAGGGTTCAAATGCCTTCTTTTGAAAGGTGTGAGTGCTTTCTTCTGCAGTTGTATTTCTTTGGGGACTTTAGTTAGCATGGAGGCAAAACAGTCCAACTTTATAACTGTATTACAAATTAATGAACTAATACTAGAAGATTAACCTTTCAACCTCAACTTGGTATTTTTCCAACTATACAACACTATTTCAATTTGTATCTAATACATAATGAGCCAGGAGAATGATATCCATGAATAGGCACATCAAGTAAGGAATAGCTATGTGCATATACTTCTTTAATTACTGTAATATATTTCCATGATTTAGGAATTGTGGAGGAAGTTACTAAGGGAAAAAATGAAGGTGAGATTAGATAAGACTGACAGAATTGCAAAGAGTAAATATTTAACCGCATGTCAGAGTAGGAGCCATAGTGTTAAGTTTTTTTTTAAAGTAGAACCTTGCTTTGAAGTGAAATCTCTTATTTCATTCAATATATGTTTATTAAAACCCACCTAGGTAGGATGTTGGGCACTAGATGTATTTTAGTGTAAGAATGTAAGTGCTCTGATGGAGCTTGCATTCCCAAGGGAGGAAGAGACAATAAGCAATTAACAAATTAATGAACATAGCCATTTTTGCTAGCGATAAGTCCATAAAATTAGGAAAATATGATATAGATTGAGTAGGCATGAGAATATGGTATAGTAGATAGACTCGAAGGCCTCTCTCTAAGGAGGTGACATTTGAGTTGAAACAAACAACAAGGATCCAGCTCTATGAAGATATGATGGCAGCTTGTTCCAGGCAGAGGAGACAGAAAGTAAGAATGCCCTAAGGCAGGAATATGATAAATTCATAGATTAGTCAAACGGCCATTGTGGCTGTGGCATAATAAGAGAGGTGGAGCATCATAGATGATGAGGTCAGACGGGCAGGCAGCAACTAGTTCATGTAGGGTCTCAAAGGTTATAGTAAGTCATTAGATTTATTCTAAGTGCAGCAGAAAGCTTTTTGGAGGGTTTTAAGCCAGGAAATGACATGTCTGATTAATGAATTTAAGACGTCATTCTCTCTACTGTGCAGAGTATAAATTCTAAGGAGCAAGAATAGAAGCTGGAACACCAATTAGGAAACTATTATCATGGTTTAAGTGAAAGATGATAATGGCCTAGAATAGGTAGTAAAGATGATGGGATGGATGGCAGTAAAGATGAACAGAAGTGATGGATGTGTGATATATACTTTTAAGGTAGAGCTGATGGGACTTGCTTATGGGTTGTACTTGGAATATGAATGAAAGAGCCTAACTCAGTCTTGAGCAATATGGCTGACTCAGAGGATTGGTTCAGAAAGTTTTAGAAATTAGTTTTCCATGAGATAATTTTGAGAAGCCCACTATACATTCAAGCAGAGGAGTCAAGCACATGCAGCTGCAAATGAATTGGAGTCCAGAGGTTAGTGGGAAGATCATGGTTGGAGATACAAATATGGGATTTGTTGGCATTTTGATGACAGCCAAGGGACTAGATAAGATATTGTAGGTAAACAGTGTTCAAGGACTGAACTCTGAAACATTCCAACACTTATAGGTGGAATATAAAATGTTACACTAATGCAGTACACTCAGATGGACAAACCACTAAGGTAGGAGAAAAGTCCCACGTGAATGTACATCACAGAAACCAAGAGAGTGAAATGTGTCACAAGAGAGAATGGTCAACTCTTGTCTAATGTTTCTGAGAGATGGAATAAAATGAGGAGAGAGAAATTACCATCGTACATGTCATGGGTGAATTTTTCATTTGTGTTACTCACCCTGACCCTCTACCCAAAGACAGCACGGTCTAAAACGAAGGCGACAATAAAGGTAGTTTATTTTGGTTTATGATGCCAGGGACTAGGAATGTAAGATTGATAAGAATGAAACAGAAAAAGAGGGAAAGTCAATACAAGCATGCACTAAGCTCATCAACACTTAGCCTATAGATAAATATTCTTCTCTTCCATCCCACAGGCAGTCAATCCTAAGGCACATTCTACATGGGAGGCCTGGAACCTTCTGAGAAGCTGTGTAGAATGTGCCTCAGGATTGACTGCCTGTGGGATAGAAGAGAAGAACATCTATCTATAGGCTTTCCTTCCCCAGTGGTCAAAAGTTGTTCATGGAGTGTTACAGTTCCAGGTTTTCACAAGCTCCACTATTGAGAGATGCTGTCTTTAGTGGAATCAAAGAAACATCAGAGCAGGAAGATAGAGATATGAGGTACAGCTAAGACAAGGTATTGTTTGGTTATATTTGCAGAAAGCTGGTTGCCATAGCAATACGTGAAATAAAAGGTGACCATAAAGAATGTAAGATGGGGCATAATAAGGTCTGAAACTATCCGTTCCTTGCACCACTCAGATGTGCTTAGTTTATTGCAGAATCCTCAAGGTAATGAATGGCCTTAATTTCTACAACACATTTAATATTGAGGGATTAATTGAGTAAGCTATAGTCCCCACTGCTGCAACTGGGACTAAGATTATAATTTATGTTCATCAACAGCCTTCTCTATCTAAAGATAGTAAAAAGATAATAAGGGAATATTGTGGACAACTTTATGCTTATACATTTGATGACTTAGATGAAATGAAAAAAAAAATCCTGGAAAGACACAAACTACCAAAGCTTACACAAGAAAGCATAAATAACCACAATAGCCTTATACCCATGAAATAAATTGAATTTGTAGTTAAATATATTCCCATGAAGAAAACTCTAGGCCTCAATGACTTCCCTGGAATAGTCTAATTGATATTTAAAGAAGATATAATATTAATTCAACCAACTTTTCCAGAAAAATGAAGAGATGGGAATATTTCTGAACCGATGCTATGAGACAGTAGTTTCCTTGATACCAAATTCAGACAACTATTACAAGAAATGAAAACTACAGACCAGTATTCCTTATGCACATAGATGTAAACATTCTTAAAATTCAGCAAGGTAAATCTATGAACACTTAAAATATATAATACATCATAATCTAGTGGTATTTATGTCAGGAATGCAAGGTTAGTTTAGTATTACAAAAATTAGTACATTTTACTAGGTGTGGTGGCTCACTCCTGTAATTCCAGTGCTTTGGGGGGAGAGGGGAAGATCACTTGAGGCCAGGAGTTCAAGACGAGCCTGGGCAACATAGCAAGTCCCCATCTCTGCAAAAATAAATAAATAAATAAATAAATAAATAAATAAATAAATAATAAAAATTAGCCAGACATTATGGTGAGCACCTGAAGACTCAGATACTTGGGAGGCTGATGTGGGAGAATTGCTTGAGCTCAGGAGCTTGAGAACAGCCAGGAGCAACATAGCAAGACCTTATCTTTATTGAAAACATAAGTTAGCCAGGCACCATAGTACACACCTGTAGTCCTAGCTACTCAGGAGCCTGAGGCAGGAGAATCACTTGAGCCCAGGAATTCAAAGTTATGGTGAGCTATGGTCATGCCATAGTCTGGGCTCCAGCCTGGGTGATAGAGCAAGACTTTGTCTCTAAAAGAAAAGAAAAAAATATATAAAAGACTTCAGATTGAAAAGGTAGAAGTAGTAAAATTATTCACAGGCAGCATCTTTGCAGAAAATCCTATGGAGTCTACACAAAGCTACTAGAACTTATAGGAATTTAGCAGGGTTCCAAGATATAAGATTAATATCCCCAGATCAATTATTTTTTGGTACACTAGCACTCAGAAATTAAAATAAAAACAATATAATTTGCAATGGTATCGAAACATGAAATATGTAAGGATAAGTTAGACACAATATATGCAAAACTTGTGCTGTGAAAAACTACAAATATTTATGTAATATAGTTTTAAAAACCTACATAAATGGAAAGGTATATTGTGTTTGTGCATTAGAAGACTTAGTATTGTTAGCATGTCAATTTTCTCCAAATTGATCTATAGATTCAACTCACCCCAAACAAAATCTGGGCAAGTTTTTTTTATTTTTCACAGTAATTGACAAGCTTACTCTTAAATTTACATAGAGATACAAAGGACTCTAGGAGAGCCAAAATAAATTTGAAAAAGAAGAGCAAAGCTGAAGACAAATTCTATCTGAATTAAAGACATAAAGCTATAGTAATCAAGAGAGTATAGTATTGATGTCAAGATAGATAAGTATACCAACAGCAAAGAATAGAGATTCCAGAATTATATCTACACATATGAACAACAAATATTGACAAAAATGATTCTTAGTGAAAGAAGTCTTTTATTTAACAAATGGTACTTGAAACAATGAATATCCTATTGAAAAGAAAATGAAAAGAAAAAAAGAACTTCAATCCATAATTCATAACATATATATAAAAAGTTAACTCAAAGTGAATCATTACCCGAAATGTAAATCGAAAAGCTGTAAAATTTCTAAAAGAAAACATAGGAGAAACTTAAGTGATTTGCGGTTAGGCAATAATTTTCTAGGCATGACACTAGACCTGGAGGACATTATGCTAAGTAAAATAAGCCAAACACAGAAAAAAAAATTACATGATCTCACTTATATAAGGAATCTTTTTTCAAAATGGTCAAATATACAGAGAAAAAGGATAAAACAGTGGTTGGGGGAGTGGAGGTAGGAAATGGGGAGATGGAGGTCAAACGATACAAGTAGCAGATATGAGGATAAATAAGCGTAGGAGACTCTCTCTCAATAAATAAATAAATAAATAAATAAACCTAGGGGTCTAATGTGCAACATGAGGACTAGAGCTAACAACATTGTATTGTATTAGGAATTCCTCTCAAATAAGTAGATTTTAGCTGCTCTTGTCACACAAAAAAGGCAACTGTTAGATGACAGGTGAGTATGCTTCAATACAGTAACCATTTTACTATCTATACATAGCCTAAAAGTCATGCTGTAAACCTCATATATACAAAATAAGATTTATTATTTTTTAAAAAAAGAGAGAATGAAAAGACAAGCCATTGACTGGGAGATAATATTTGCAAATCATTTACGTAATAAAGGGCTAATATCTGTAATATATAAGAAACTGTTACAACTCAGTAATAACAGAAAGACACAATTAGAAAATAGGCAAAAATTTGAATATACTCATACACCAAAGAAGTTATATGAATGGCAAGTAAGCACATGAAAAGATGGTCACCATTATTAATAATGAGGGAAATGTAAATCAAAATCTCAATTAACTACAACTATTAGCATGCCTAAATTTAAAATGACTCACGGCACATACCAGGTGTTGGCAGGGATGTAGAGCCACTGGAACTCTCATTCATTCCTGGCCAAGAGCAGTTCAGTGGATTCTTTAAAAAGGTAGTCTTACACCTACTGTATGGAACAGCCATTGTACTCCAAGGTTACTCAAGAAAAATAAAAGCACATTTCCATAAAAGATTTGTACCTAAATATGCATAGCTGGTTTAACAGCCAAAAGCTGTAAATAATACAAATGGGCATCGATATGATTGGGTATATTATCATTTAAGAAAACACTACTCAGTATAAAGGGAAGTACTACCAGTATCTACAACAACACAGATAATCCTCTCAATCAGTATGTACAGGGACAGAAGATAGTTATAGAAACTGCATATTTTATTGTTTCATTTACATAAAATTCTAGAGATGCCAATGAATTTGTAGTGGCAGAAAGCAGATCAGTGGTTGACTGGGGAGGTAGTAGCAGAGGGTACAGAAGGAAGGGATTGAAAAGGGGCATAGGCAAACTTTGAGGGGTGAGGGCTTTGTTTGTTATTTTGGTTGTGATGTTGGCTTTACAGATATGTTCATGTGTCAAAATTTATCAAATTGTGCACCTTAAGCATGTTCAATTTACCCTATGTCAATTATACCTCAATAAAGCTAATACAAAGAGGGACAGAGATACTTGGTACAGGTAAGGCCAGATACTGCTGTGATACTCATGTGCTAAACTGGTTGCTCAACAATAACTGAGAAAAGAAAGGTGATTCAAAAAGATTTGAGGTACAGCACCAGAAGTATCTGATATAGTAGTAGCAGACTGCGGACAACGAAGCCCAAATAGTAATGTAGGCAGGAAATAATCATCATCATCATAAACTAAAATTGTATAATATTGGCCAGACACGGTGGCTCACACCTGTAATCCCAGCACTTTGGGAGGCCAAGGTGGGCAGATCACTTGAAGCCAGGAGTTCAAGACCATCCTGGCCAACAGGGTAAGACCCCATCTCTACTAAAAATACAAAAATCAGCTGGGCGTGGTAGCATGGGCCTGTAGTCACTGCTACTCAGGAGGCTGAGGCATGAAAATCTCTTGAACCCAGGAGGCAGAGGCTGCAGTGAGCTGAGATCATGCCACTACACTCCAGCCTGGGTGACAGAGCGAGTCTCCGTCTCAAAAAAAAATTGTATTAATATAATATTTATTACCACCAGACTCTTAATATTATAAACACACATATTTTACATATATATATTAGTACCTTATAATGTATATTTCTTTATAACTATAGATTTTTATATATTGTATAATTGTAAAATAGCTATAATCGATATATTTCATATATAAATATGTATTTTCTTATAATAAACCCAGTAATGCCATATAAATAGTAGTACTATATGTAGTAGTTGGCACTATATTTAAACCCAGGAATGGGTTATCTCCATTTTAAAGATGAAAAAACTGAGACTCAGAGAGCCTTAGCTAGTGTCTTGGTGAGTTTGGGTTGTTATAACAAATTATCATTGACTAGGTGATTTAAACAACAGAAATTTATTCCTCAGATTTCGAGGCTGTGAAGTCCAAGATAAGGGAGCCAGAGTGGTTGGGTTCTGACCCTTTTCCTGGTTTGTAAGTAGCTGCCTTCCTGCTGTGTCCTCATAGTGGAAAGAGAGAAGAGAGAGGAAGCAATCTCTCTCTTGTCTCTTCTTACAAGGGCACTAATCCCATCATGAGGGCTCTACTGTTATAATCTAATTGCCTCCCAAAAAGCCCACCTCCAAATACCATCACATTGGTATTATGAATTTGGGGGAAGCATAAACATGCAGTCCCTAACAGCTGGTAAGGGGCTGAGTCCACTCGTACTAAGTAGATAATATTGAAAAGTGTCTGTGAAGGTAAATATAGATATAGACAGATACAGACAGTAGCTCAGAGGGATGAGTGGGAAAGAACCAAGCATTAAGGAAGAATTTTTAAATTAAAGATGGTAAATGCTAATATAGCTGTGTATAGATAGATAGAATGATCCAGAAGAAAGGTTAAAAAACCAAACACTGCATGTTCTCACTCATAGGTGGGAATTGAACAATGAGAACACATGGACACAGAAAGGGGAACATCACGCACCGGGGACTGTTGTGGGGTGGGGGGAGGGGGAGGGATAGCATTAGCAGATATACCTAATGCTAAATGACGAGTTAATGAGTGCAGCACACCAACATGGCACATGTATACATATGTAACAAACCTGCACGTTGTGCACATGTACCCTAAAACTTAAAGTATAATAATTATAAAATTTAAAAAAAAATTATGATTCCAAGGAAACAATATAAATACAGGAGTGACGTCTTGGGAAAGCAAGCCATGTAACGATTCTGTGATGAACTAATCTGTTGAGACCCCGCATTAGAACTGCATCCAACGCCCTTTTAACCTCCCAACCCACCTTTCTAACTTCATCTTTTGTTGGTCCCCATCTCATACATTAAACATCTCTAATTATTCTGAAGACAACATGTTTTCCATTTCTCTGAGCCTTCGCCCTACTTTTAAACTCCTATAAGAACATCTCTCACATAACTACCATATAGTGACCCCTAACCTCATTCTTCAAAACCTGGTTCAAATATCGGTATCTTTGTGTAACTTTCTCCAGCTTCCTAACTTCAAGTCCACTACTCCCTTCCTTGCTACTCGCAGAACATGTGACCTCTTATAGTTCTTATCACACTACATGGAAATATTTGTTTATACATCTTCTTCCTCCATTAGATGGTTACATTCTTGAAGACTGGGCTATATATTTTATTTTAAAAAATTTTATCACCTTATCAAGCACAGTGCCCATCATTGTGTTTGTTCTCAAAATGTGTGTCAGTGAGTGAAAATATGAATAAAATGTAACTGGCACAACTGAAACTCAGGACATATTTACATGTAGGAAGAACTTTCAGTAGTTGATAGTAACTCAGTAGAGAACTGCTCTACCATTTTAAACATTGCCTCTGTTAGCACAAAATAATATAGAGTGTAAAATGCCCAGGGCCACTAAGATAATGCCCCTAGGCTCAAGACTCCCACCTAAAACATTGCCTGATCTCTTCCCCATGTAAAGCTGTTTGCTTTGTCTCCTGGTATCAGATGACCAGGGGACATGAAGATGGCATGAGTGTCCCTAGGCTACTAGCAATTCTGTTGAGGGAGATGGTATAGTTTTCCACTGAGCTATGTAGAAAGATTAAATTGAGCCACAAAGGCTAAAGGACCTGCCTGGGGCTAAAGAAAGTTGACGTTTGAGTCCTGCAAGCTCTGGCCCTACTCATACATTTGGCGCACAACCCTCTTTACTTCAGCAAACCTGCTAATAGTTTCAGCACTTACAGTGATAAAGCAGAAAATATAAACAATGTTTTGCCTCAGTAGCAGGCCTTTTCTGTGGGTGCCAATTCTCTGCTGCAGTTTTTCTTCAACAAGTTGAGAGAACTAATGAAAAATGTTCTCTTTTTTATATGTATAAAATACATCTTAGCTCTAAAGCTGATCCTGGTATACCATGCCCAATGTGAGCCTTCTACTTCCTATTTGAGATTTACAGCCAATTTTGAATTTGCTGCTGCTGCTGTTTGTTTCCCATCCTATTTCTCAGGGCTAGCAAATCTATAAATAGTTTACATGCAGTTCAATTTTTAGTCTATTTTCTCATCAGATTCTCCGGCTTTGAGCCTTCTAAAATGGCAAGAGTAACCAGAATTGGACTTAGGGGATGCGAAATGGTACTTGGCAAAGGTGTGACTGACACCTTCTCTCTCACCCCCTTATTCTTTTCCTTCATCATCAAATTTTCTACATTGAAAAGTCCTTGCTCTCTCAGAAACAGACTGCCCCCCACCCCATTAGAGCTGTGTCTTTGTGTGATGGCCTGATCAGATCCTGAGTTTATTTCATTTCTGTTACAGTCAAAACTGTCTCTGTATATGCCTATCTATATTTAATGGTTTTCTCTTGGGACTCAAGTAATTCATATTTTATGTGAAGTAACTTAATTTTATGATGTGTCTGGTCTAAATAGATTTTTTCCCTCTCTACTCCTCTAAGACAATGACAATTTGATTTCCCATTTATGGTAACATTAATGTAATCTCCTAGTACTTAAGCACATCACTTCTGTCCAGTTTCTAAGAGCAATCTCATTTGCCAAGCATCCTATTGAGTGCAATGCTTAATACAGACCTAGCACCACCAACATTAAGGAGAACTTTGGCTGAGTAACCAATCATAGATGAAGGGGGAACAAAAAATCCTCATGATGGCTTTTCCTCTTTGTCATGCTTTCCAGTTGATAAGCTATCACCCGCCTAGTTTCAGAAAAGTTGTAAAACCGCTTCTGCATACAGGCATAAATTGTTCATGTTAGATTTCCGTTTTAAATATTATGAATATCATCCTAGTAAAGATCCTCATATCATATTAGTTTGAATGGCATCAAAAAATATCTAAAATCTTCCATTGCTTGTCATTAGTGATACCCATATACTCCTTTCCACTGCCAATATTGCTGTCAATCAGGTAAATTAGTGCTAAGAAAAGTGCTCTACTCAAATAAAGCAGACTGGGCCTGGAGGTGTTCATTCTAGTTCCATTGTTCTTAGATACCATGCTGCTCTGACATAATAGCAATGGGGATGAATCTCTGACATCGTGCATTTTAACTAGAATATTTTGACATTCTGTTTTACTTGTTATACTCACTTCTAAGGGAGAAAAAAGAGGATACTTTCTATTTTGCACAAAAAAAGTATATTTTTTGGAAGTCATTTTTAAAAGATTTAGTCAAATTCAATTTTACGGAATCATATACATCTATTTTTAAATACTCTAGAAATGCATGACTTATGTTACCACATAGCTTTTATTTCAACTCTTCTTTTCAATCAAGATCAATCCACCTTCTCCCACTTACTCTGCAATATATCTGTACCAGATTTCTTCGGGTAGCTCCTGTGCAAATTAGGCTGGGCCCAAGGAATTTCTAAATTTCAATTAAAAGTATTTATAATTTCTTAATGCAAATATTAGAATATCATCAGGACACTAATGATGCTCTGGGCCACATCTTCTGTTCCTCTATTCTAAGAGTGTAGCTTTAGAGCTCACCTAATGCCTAGCTGAGCCAGGGTTTCACATGAAAGTTGACTGGCTGAGTTTCAAGCTAGATAAAACAGAGGTGATGATGTTAAGGACAGAGGGCTAAGACAGGGCCAGGGACATTATTCTCTGGAGCCAGCTGAGAGCATTCTAACTTCTCACAAATGTGCTTTGCCCATACGTCCATTATCTGTTGAATTGCAATTTTTCAAAAGATGCCACCAGCAGATTGTACACTGCTTGAAGGCAGGGTCCCTCATGTTCCCTCTTGCATCGCTGGAACATAGTGTAAAGCCTGGCATGTAAGAAGAAACCAGTACATACGCATCAAATGAGTGGATGGGCGGATGGATGGATGAATGAATGAATGAATGAATGAACACTCTGTATAAACCAATAAGTGGTTTATATTAATCCTAATCCTCAATACTGTGCTGACAAATCTTTTGATTTTAACTGCAAAAAAAAGCTTAATAAGGTGTATTACAGCTTCAAACTTAACACCCAGGACAGCAGAGATATCAAACAGAGCCTTTGTGCTAACTAAGCATAGTTGACTTCCTTCAAGAGCCTAGACAGATGCAGCCTCACACAAGGGTGAACAGCTTGACCAGGTGAATGAAGTCTGGATTTCAGCTCTGACTCAGCCTCTTAGTCAGAAGCCCTGGTGCTGGATGCAATCTGGAAGCCCCATAGAATACCAACTCTTACTGATAGTTATAAGTAAACAGAGAATTGTTCTTTGTAGATAAGATAATGCTTTAATGTTAATAGATTCCTAATGGCTATTTAAGCCATTGCACCTATTGCTACCCCAGGCTTATGACTTTTAAATTTCCAATGCTTTAAGTTTATATATATATATTCTAGAGTAGTTTTTCCAAGGAAGCGATTGAAAACATTAAGTAATGATTCTCTGCTAATTTAACAAATGAGAATTCTTGACAAGCCATTTTGCTAACAGACAATCAAAATCAAATGTAAGGACATTTCAACAGTGAACCAACAAACATTATACTGAGAATTTATAGTCAAGTGTGGGGGCTCATGCCTGTAATCCCAACACTTTGGGAAGCCAAGGCGAGAGCATCACTTGAACCCAGGAGTTTGAGACAAGCCTGTGCAACATAGTGAGACCCTATCTTGATTTTTTTTTTTTTTTTTGACACAGAGTCTCACTCTGTTGCCCAGGCTGGAGGGCAGTGGCACAATCTCCACTCACTGCAACCTCCACCTCCCAGGTTCAAGCAATTCTCCTGCCTCAGCCTCCCCAGTAGCTGGGATTACAGGTGTCTGCCACCATGCCCAGCTAATTTTTGTATTTTTAGTAGAGACGGGGTTTCTCCGTGTTGGCCAGGGTGGTCTGGAACTCCTGACCTCAAGTGATATACCCACCTCGGCCTCCCAAAGTGCAGGAATTCCAGGCATGAGCCACCATGCCCAGCCAAAATTTTTTTTTTAACCAGGCATGATGATACATACCTGTAGTTCCAGCTACTTAAGAGGCTGAAGTGGGAGAATTTGCCTGAGTTCAGGAGGGTGAGGCTTCTGTGAGCCGGGATCATGCCACTGCACTCTTACCTAGGTGAAAAAGCGAGACGCTGTCTCAAAATGTAAAAAATAATAAATAAACAAAGAAAGAATTTACTATAAAATTAGTTATGTTTACTATTTAAGGAAGCCTACAAATAGCTAAGGGCAAGCTGAAGGTCACAGGGAGATGTCTTATTCTTTCAGGGTAAATCACATTCCCAGTTTGTCTTCATTTCTTGATATACTATGTTGTACAGTATTACACTGAAAAGCATAGGATTGGTTTAAAAAATATTCTAAGAGATTTCTAAATAGTTCAGCTACTTACAGCAGGCATATTCTACTTTTGATAAGATGAACAAATTAGTTCAAGTCAAAAGAATGGTTTTTAAGTGCTTTACTTCACTGTACAAATAGAAAATTGTGAAGATGTAGTCCCTATCATCTGAAAAGTGTTACTTGCATAGAGTTCCAGGTACTCTCACACACAGAGTGACTTGGAACAGGTACCCAGCTATCTATACAATTCTCAGAATAAGTCAACTGTGTAACCTATGCAAAAGAATCAAACTAATGATGAAAATAATCTATAGAAAGACATAACTTTTTGTTGTATTTAATTTTAAAATTTTTATTTATATGTAATGACTGTACACATTTATGAAGTATATGTGATATTTTGACATTTTAATACAATATATAATGATCAAATGAGGGTATTTAGGATATCCACCTCATTTGTCATTTCTTTATGTTGGGAACATTTCCAATCTTCTCTTCCAGTTATTTTGAAATATACAATAAATTGTTGATAACTGTAGTTGCCTAACTGTGCTATTGAACACTAGAACTTATTCCTTCTATCTGTGTTTATACCCATTAACCAACCTCCCTTTATCCCGCATCATACACTTCCAGCCTCTCTTAACTATCATTCTACTCTCTAACTCCATGAGATCAACTTACTAAGCTCCCACATATGAGTGATAACATGTGACATTTGTCTTTCTGGGCCTGGCTTATTTCACTATGTGTAATGATCTCCAGTTCCATCCATGTTGCTGCAAAGGACAGGATTTTATTATTTTTATGGATGAATAGTATTCCATTAAGTATATATCCCACATTTTATTTATCCATTCATCCATCGATGGACGCTTAAGTTGATTCCATATCTTGGTTATTATAAATTACATAATAACAGTAGAGTAATTCCACTGTAGCTAAAGATAATCTTGTAGATGGGAAAGTCTATTGGTAGTCCCAATAATTTCCCATGTCAGGGGAGGCGTGAGGGACTAAGAGCCGGGAGCAATAGCTGAGGACATCTTGCAGTTAGAAATAAGACAACAGAGCAGTGACCTGTGAGGGCAAGAACAACTGAAGATCACAGGAATTAGAACATCTTACTGGATGCTGTGCTTTGGCGCTATAGCATGTGCCCTTTTCATGTGCTTTTGCACTATAGAATCTTCCCAGAATTTAGACACAGCACTAGGGAAGAAGGAAACTCTACATTGGCTAATTAATGTTATTCCACAGTGATGGAGAGTACAGTAAAATCCTTTCATAAAACAAAATTGAAAAATTATTATTAGAATTATTATTATTAGTGAGGTACATAAAATAATAATTAGTGAGGTACACTAATAACTAGTAGGCTACACTAAATATCAATAATAGTTGTATATTATTAGTAGTAATAATAATAATTATTATTATTAGTGGAGTACACTAAATGTAATCATGTAAGAGGCTTCGTTTGTCCAGGCACAGTAGTTGACATTTGTAATCCCAGCACTTTGGGAGGCTGAGGCAGAAGGACCACCTGAGGTCAGTTCACAACCATCCTGGACAACATAGTGAGGCCCCATCTCTTCAAAAATTTTTTTAAAAAATTAGTTGGGCATGGTGGCACATGCCTGTAGTCCCAGCTACTCAAGAGGCTGAGGCAGGAAGATCACTTAAGCCCAGGAGTTTGAGGCTATAGCGAGCTACATTCACATCACTTACTCTAGCCTGGGTAACAGAACAGGACCTTGTCACTAAAAATAAAAAATAAAAAACCAGAAGAGGCTGAACTAAACCAAGGTTAAAGAAGACAGTTTGAGTTCATTTGTTATTTAAAAAAACAAAGCAGAAGAATAAAGGTGGTGAAAATTATAGTGTAAACTATTACACTGAACTGAAAATTCCTCTATAAACTGTCATCATGAGAAAGTTTATTTCCTATCTCTCATACCCATCCACGAAAGAGAATATAAAACTTTAACCCACTTTAGCTTTCCTTCTTGAGAAAAAGAGCAGAGCAGAGGACAGTGGTGAATCATCAATTGCATTAATTCTGAATTCATGCTATAGCAGAAAGCATTATAGCATTGTTTTAATGTTAGATATCAGATCCAGTTATCAAGTCAAAGAATTTATACTCATTGAATGCTTAAATATGTGACTGAGATTTTTTAAACCCAGCTTATTAAGATAAAATTTATGTCAAAATGCATGTAAAACATTTTAAGTGTGCAATCCGATGAATTTTGACAAATGTACACACCCTTGAAACCATCTCTCCCAATGAAGATGCAGAAGGTTTCCACCCCCGCCCAATGAAGATGCAAAACAATTTATAATGTTTCTTCATGGCCTTCTGCAGTAAATCTTACCCCCATTCTAGACAACTGATGATCTAATTTCTATCATAAATTAGTTTTGCCTTTCCTAGAACTTCACGTAACTGGAGTAATACACTCTGCAGTCATTTTTTGTCTAGCTTCTTTCATTCAGTGTAATGCTTAAACAATTTACTCATATTGTTGGATGACTGTGTTCCTCTTCATTGCTGAGTAGTATTCCATTGCATGAAAAAAAGTTTTACATTCATCTGTTGATGGAGTTTGTTTCCAGGTTTTGGCTATTATGAATAAACCTGCTATAAACATATTTGGATATAAGATTTTGTGAATGTTTTCTCTGCTCATTTTAACATTTTAGGAGTTAAATTGCCATGTCTTATAGTAAGCATATGATTCACTTTATTAAAAATTGCTACACTCTTCTGACAGCAAAGTTTGAGTGTTTCACTTGCTTCACATCCTCACCAACCCTTGGTATTGTCAGTCATTTCATTGCAGTTATCCTAGTAGGTCTGAAGTCATATCTTGTTTGAATTCACATTCCTTGCTACCTAATAATGTTGGGCATTTTTCTATGTGCTTATTGTCCATTCGAATGCGTTGCTTTGTGAGGTACCTGTATAAATCTCTTTGCCTGTTAGTGTGGGGTTATTTTCTTCTTTTTATTGAGTTGTAAACACTCTTTATATAGTCCTATTTCAAGTCCCTTATCAGATGTATGTGGCAAGTATTTTCTTCCAGTCTGCATATTGTCTTCTCATTTTCTCAATGAAGTCTTATGAAGAACAGTTTTTACTTTTGATGATGTCCAACTTAACACTTTTCCCTTTTATTTTATAGTTATTTTATAAGAAATCTTTGCCAGCTCCAAAGTTCCAAAGATTTTCTCCTGTTTGTTTTTAGAAGTTTAATAATTTTAGCTTTTATGTGTAGGTATGAACCATTATTAATTTTGGCATAAGATATGAGGCAAAGATCAAAGTTCATTTTTTCATCTGAATAACCAATTGTTCCAACACCATTTTTTGAAAAGTCTATACTTTCCTTTTGGAAGTGAACATCTTTATCAGAATTAATTTACCATAAGCGTGAAAGGGCTGGTTCAATACTTTTTTTCATTGTTATATATGCTTATCTGTATAAATATCACACTGTTTTGGTTATTGTATTTTTAAAGCAAATTTTGAACTCAAGAAACATGTTATCCAACTTTAATCTTTTTTGTAAAAATTGTTTAACTACTCTAGATCCTTTGTATTTCCATACTACTTTTAGGCACAGTTTCTTAATTTCTATGAAAAGGTCTGCTGTGGTTTCGAGAGAGGTTGTTTTGAATTTATTTATCTATTTGGGGAGAATGTGCATCTTAGTTCTATTGAGTCTTCTACTCCGTGAATATATCTTTCCAATTATTTATATCCCCTTTCATTTTGCTCAGCAATGTCTTACAGTTTTTATTGTAGAAGTCTTAATTTTATTCCTGTTAAATGGTTTTGTTTCTCTTGTAAGTGATATATTTTTAAATTTTATTTTCTAATTGTTTGTTTCTAATGTATAGAAATGATTGATTTTTGTAAATTTTCCTTGTATCTGATGAATACTAGTATCCCACTGTGTATATGTGTGTGTGTGTGTGTGTGTGTGTGTGTGTGGACTCCTTGGGATTTTCTACATAGATAGTTATGTCATCTGGAAATAGAAACAGTTATATTTCTTCTTTTCAGTCTTTATGCATTCTTTTTTCTTGTTTCATTGCATTGGCCAGAATTCCACTCTAATATCTAATCAAAATGATGAGAAGGGGCATCCTTATTCCCTTCTCAATTTTAGAGGGATAGCACTCAGTATGATAGCTGTACGTTTTTTGTAGAGGTCCCTTTTCATATTAAGGATATTATCTGCTATTTCTAATTGCTATGAATCTTTATCATAAATGGATGTTTTGTTGCAACTAAGATTTGAACCCACTATGAATTGGAATCTATGTTGCTTTTTTGTTTAGACACAAGTTGTTTGTGGTCTGGTTTTTAAAGCAAAACATTTTAAGAAAAAATATTAAGTTTATAATGTGCTGCTGCCCCTATCTGCTCAGATATGGGAAAAGGGGAAGAAGTATCTCATTAGTATTAGACATATCAGGCAAGAAATATCTTCCCCAAAGGAACTGTTTGTATTTCAAGAATTGTATTCCTCCAAATAAGATAATAGTTACTTACCTTTACATAATACTTTACAGTTTACCTGAGAGTTTTTACCCGTAAGATCTCATTTGATCCTTAAAACCTCTGAGATAAATTAAACTAATTAATTTTTTTACTATAGTCATTCTACCGTGGAAGAAACAGGGCTCAGAGAGATTAAATGAAACATTTTTATAGATATGTAATGTTAACATAGGAGTTTCACTTCTGTAAACAACTTTGTACTAGTCAAACCTTCCAGTTGGTTGTAGGAACAAAATAGTTGCTAAGGATGCTGACAAGGAATCTCTTCGTTCTTAGAGCAATTCTATTTCTTCAGAGATAATTTAGGATTTATGTGACAAAATCTGAAACATAGAATCCCTTTAAATAAATGTTTACCTAGGCTGTAAATTCATTGTGTAATAAATTTAAGTGCCTAAGAGACAGGGTGTGATTCTTAGTCACTTGGGCTTGCCTCTGCCCATAGCTCAGTGCCTGGCACGTAGATCACAGTAAAAATGTGTGGGTTGGCGGCCAGGTGCAGTGGCTCACGCCTGTAATCCCAGCACTTTGGGAAGCCGAGGTGGGCAGATCACAAGGTCAGGAGTTCGAGACCAACCTGACCAACATGGTGAAACCCCGTCTCTACCAAAAATACAAAAAAAATAGCCGGCCAAGGTGGCAGGCGCCTGTAATCCCAGCTACTCGGGAGGCTGAGGTCTCTTGAAACCAGAAAGAGGAAGTTGCAGTGAGCCAAGATGGCGCCACAGCACACTCCCGCCTGGGCAACAAGAGTGCAACTCCGTGTCAAAAAAAAAAAAAAAAAAAAAGTGTGGGTTGGCAGCCTGGAATACTACCTGCTTCTGCTTCTTCTGAAATGACGTATTAAACTTAAATTCTAACAACAGGTATTTGAATCTCATAATTACTTTTCATACTGCAAAAGTAAATAAGAAGATAATTTTGCCCTTCAGGAGTCACATTCTACTTCTAACATTTCTTAATATCTATCCTCAACCAAATTCTAAAAAAAAGATATGGAGCAATTAGCATCTATTTATACTTTACTTATTAAAATTAATAAGACAAACATATGCTTTAGATTTCAGTGACTCAAATTTTGATTCATTAAAATTTATAATGTATACCTAAAGGTGGAGAATCTAGGATTTCAGTTGTGGACCATGACGCAGTCATAAACACTCAGTATTGCAATGGTCTCTGTTTAATCTTTCTTCCCTGCTAGACTGAAAACTCCCTGCAGGCCGTAGCTGTCTTGCTCCCAACAACTGAACTGGGTTCCTGCTATCATACCTAACATGTGCTAGCACTAAATACATATTTGGTGAAGAATGAATGAGTGCCAAAAGTGAAAGCTACCAGCTCAAGTTCTGAATGAAACTACTTGTGCTTTTTCAACTTAATGCCAGAAGAGTTTGAATACAAGAACACATGCTGGGGAGCAGGACATTTTTTCTATTAGATGCTTTATTTATCCCTACATCTTTCAGACAGACGGAGGGAATGTGCTCCAGGAAGGAGAGTGGGATGCTGGGTGTCAAGTCTCCAGGGTTTAATTCCCAACTCTGAATTTCACCAGCTTCAAGGCCTTGGGCAAGTCACTTAACCTCTGTTCCAAACAGAAATAATACCACCTCCTCCCAAGAGCTCACCAAGGCAAGTTTGATTGATGGCTAAGCTCTTGGAGCCTTTGATGAAATGTGCTGAATGTCTGCCAAGTATTACTACTGCTAATAATAATAATGTTTTTCTAACACAGTCCCACGGAGCAAAATAAATCGGTAACAAGGGACACATTGCTCCATCGAAGCAAATTGTGACCAATTCTTTTTGAAAGAAGGATGATAGGCTTTGTTCCACAATGGTATCATTTTCTGCAATCTATTCTCTCCTTATTTATAAGTAGAACTAGTTGTCAAATGTCTATGTGAGATGTTTATACATCTTTAGAAAGGAGAAATGAAGGGGAAAGATTTTAACTAAATACAGATACAGTCATATTATGGAAATGTCATGTTTTGGGGGTAGGTTAATCAATTTATAAAAATAAACAGATGATTAGTAAGGTAGAAATGTTGTCATTTGTTATTTCATCAGCTACCTCGTTTCATTGTATCCAAAAAGAAAATCTAAGGAAACTCTAATCCATCAATTTAGTTTTCAAACGTCTATTTCTTGAAATAGAAATATTATTCTGTATTATTTAGAAACTTTATTATTTTTCATTACAATATCAAATATAATTTTAAAATAAGATTAATAAGTTTTTTTGGTTAAAAAAATACATATTTACTCTAGACCATTGGGACAGAGATATAAACATAAATGAATAAAAATCAAAATCTTACTACAGCATACTAATTAAAAGTGTATTCTCTGTGTAGACTGCCAGGGTTCAACCCCATGTCTGCCATTTTCAGTTTGACCAAGCTTCTTCATTTGTACATAGCTCAGCTTCCTTATCTTTTCAGTGGGACAGTACTGCCGGTCTTCCAAGGTGTTGTGGAAAATTTATTAAACAGTGCACGTGAAGCACTTAGAAGACTGCCTGGCAGAGATACCATTGTTAAATAAGCTATTATTGCTATTATTTAACCACTCATAATCTCTAAATTTACAGATGATTTTAAGTCCTCTTTATTAATAAAAATTAAATATTAAAAGATAGCTTTTTAAAAAAATTTGAGATTATACCACACAAGCCATTTTTAATCTGCTTTTCCTCACTTAGTATATTACGAGGATTGTCTTATGTCATTAGACACTTTTCTACATTATGATACAGCCATTTAGAACTGCATAATATTCTACTGATTGATTTCTCTTAACCTAAAAAAAAACCTTATTGTCAGCCATTTACATTGTGTTCATTTTCTGTTTTTATAAAGAATATGGTGAAGACCATAATTTTGTGCATCTCAGCATCTTTTAAATTATGGCTTTGGGATAGATTTGTCAAATAGAATTTTCAAGGAGCAAAGGATATACATATTTTAAAGCTTTTGCTATTAAATTATCCTCCAAAAAAGTTGAGACAATAGTGTATATGTCATAATAATTTAATGCTGCCCTTTTAAATTTACATAAACATATTGTTTATCCCTGTGTGAGCCATGCCTGAGATACTCTCTTATTGGAAGTTTAGAGACAGAGAAATAAATGAAGAGAGAGTCCAATAGATTAAAAGAGTATAGATTACTTCTGCATTTTTCAAAGATTGATCTCTACCTAGAAAAAACATATAGATGGGCATCTCAGAAGATTTATAAATGTTGGTAAAAAAAATATAGCAATCGTATGCTCAGCTCATTTTCTCTATTTAGAATAATTTGTTTTCAAGTTTCTGTTATTTTCTTCTATTTTGTGATACATAATATTAAGGCCATTTGGAAATAGCTATATTCTGGCATGTTTTTATTACATTCTTATAATTTACTTATTTTAAGAAATCAGTTAACAGAAAGTCAAGTTCTTTAACATTTTTAATGTTTTATTTGATATTTAATTGATGAATAATAATTGTACAAATTAATAGGGCACAGTGTAATGTTTGGGTATATGTATACATTTTTATCTCAGCAAGATGGACATCTTTAGAGAGATCCTGATGCAGATAAAAGAGGCTTCTGGCACACTTTAGGAAATGGATGTCTGTTTCTATGATTCTCCTCACTAAGTCACACTTGCCCAAGACTTGTCCTCTTCACCTTCTTAGCCTTGCTTTTTTTCTCTGAACTACCCTCCAGAAGGAAGACAATCCCTTTTAAACTAAGAGAATATTCACTGTATCCAGAAAAAAAAAAAAAGGCCATCTTTGAGTTCAGTTTAGTGGCAGGAGAAAAGAGAATGGAGACTTCGTTACTGGAATGAAGATCTTCCCCTTGATGTTAATGTATCTAGTACCTATTGATAACAAGAACATGTTTCATGTATTGTGATGAATAGTGTACATCTAAATTCTACATATAAAGCTGTAATTTCATTGAGAGACTCTAGTGACATTGAAAAATGATGTCACTGGTAAGCTGAGCTTGAATTACAACTTTAATTATTTACACTTGGGTCTACATTATTCCTATATTATACCTGTCATAGTGCTATCTTGTCCTGGGCCTGCTAACAGGACCATGATGATAATTTACTCTATCAATGGGTCAGGTAGAACAGCACAGCCGCATCAACCACTTCATACAGAGATGAGAGTAATACAGGAACTGGATAGAGCATGAAGGGTAGAATTTACATAGAAGCTGTTTTGCAAATCCTCTCACCTAGCAGAAAGAGAGCTTTCTGGGGGTTTCCAGAGAGTAGCTTCTCTAACCTGTTAACCTCTTAAAAGTAGAAAACTGTTTTCGTTATTCTCCCTCTATATATTTAGCTGTCTGTCTTACTATTGTTTGACTTACCTCTGAGATTACTTTGATTACAACGGGGAATCCAGAAGATTTATTTTAGATATTTTTATTTTGAACTTATACGTTCCTGTGAGCAGACCCCAGTCTCTTTTAACAAAATCACCTTGTTTGTGACTTATCTTACATTAAAGGCCCCAGGAAAATGTAATGTAGTTTGAGCACATAAAGTTGTAAGAGATTTTGGATTCATTCCATTTATCTAGTATTCCATTTAAAGAAAATCTTCAGGTTAAGATTATTTTTAAATTATTCATTAAAGAATAATCGTATGGCAAAAAGGAAATTAAAAATAACATTTTAACATGAGTCTGTAAATCACAGACTTCCATGCCACATAATGGTATTATTAGGAACTACTACAACTTGATAGGTATGTTTACATACCTTTTCAAACAGTCTTTCATGAAGAAGAAGAAAGATGGTGTGGGAAGGGCTTTAACTGGACATCAATCACAACTATTATCCAAGATCCCCATGGGGCCCAAGTATTTCATGTGGCAGCCCAAATGAAGAGAAGTTTCTCTAGCAAAAAAGGGAGATACCAGTCATATGTAAGTGATTCCATCTGTTACATGTCAGTGGGAAATATTTTGAAATCAGCTTATGTACAATTCCAATAATTGCAGATTATACACAATTATACACACACACAAACACAGACGATTTCAGCTGATCAATAAGTAGTCTTAGAGAAAGAGCACAAAAGACCAATCTATTTTCTTGAGAAAGAGTATAACAGAGGGAGAGCCTAGAGAGGAAAACACAAAAATAAAAATGGTAATTGAGTTGGGTATTACTGGTTATTATTGATTATTGATGCTTAATTATTTCCAAAAGAAAGAACAATTCTTATTTGTGTCCTAACAATGAAGAAAAAATATATCCCATCAATCTAACCTCCTATCAGGCCAGTAAATACTTTAAAAACAAAACAGATACTCCAAAGTTGTGTTTTATAAAATTTGTATCTACCCATACATTTTTCTTTAGATATAAGATATGGTTTATTTGATGAAGGCCCTGTACAAAACTCCAAACTTATAGAAAACATTATACTGTCTTAGAGTTTCTAAAGTACTTTCAAGAAAAAATTAAAAATATTGCACATGAATTACATTTTTACGAAAATATGCTGGAAAAGTTATTTTTACAATTGCCATGGATTTATTTTCTAAATTGAATTTAAAAGTCTCCAGTCTATAAAGTAAGATAAGTCTTACAGACATGCAAGAAGAAAAATCAACATTAGCTCTACGTAGTCAATGTGATATATTGTCCATACTACAAACATTATAATGTTGAAAAAATTGTTAACTAGCCTTTACCTACATTATTTACATTTAATAACTGGGAAAAATATTGTAAAAGTCCTTGGGATTTACTAAACAATTCCCTATCTAGCCTCTCCGTCTTTTAATATTAAGGCAATTCTTTAAAAGCCAAGGTTAAAATGTTGGCCTAGCCTCATGTTCCCATGAGGGAGCTCCCATAGACAGAGGTTTGAGGCCTTTCCCTACTTGCTTACTGACTTACTTCTTCTCATGGGATTTTCTGGCTGGCAAGCTGGAAAAGCACACAGAATAATCCCAGCTTCTCTTTGTGAAGCTGCCTGCCCATAGAAAGTCTACGTTCTGCTCTGTTGTGCTAGGCTTCTTGGGTCAGGAGGCTCCTACAGGGATGCCCTGTGGTGGCCCAGCTCACTGTGATAGTGTGGCTAAGTATAAATCTGAGTGAAGAGTTAGAAAAATGCAAACCTAAGCCATATCTCCAGCTTAGCTTTTATCAGTAAGAAAGCTAATATTTTGATGCTCATCTGCTTCCTGTGGCTATGGAGCGTTATTTATTTATTGAGTGTTTCAAGAGAAGAAAGTCATGATGCACTGTTTATTAACCTTGAAAGATGGATGCAGAATAACATGTGGTGGTCTTTGCTCATGGGGATGCAGCTAAGGGACAGAAGCATTTAATAGTTTGCAGATCCAGGTCTTCTAGAATTGAGTCCTGGCATTTTGAGGCAGCATCTGTGTGGCTGTTATTCCAGTGGTGTGGCTGTTTATTAGCTGGGACAGATCCAAGCAAGCTGGCTGCCCAGGTCTGTGTGTGCATGTCATTATTGCTGCTCACGATTGCACAGAGGCAATTAGGCCAAGCATTGCAGGTGAGGCCCAGAAAAGGATAAGGATATCTTGAAAAAAGGGAGTTTTTTAAAATCAGATATCACTGTGAAAACTTTTTAGGCACTGGATGTATGAAATAATCTTAGCTTCCTTTATTTTTTTCATCCAGACCTTCAAGCTAGGACTTTAAATTTCAAAAGCCGTTAAGTTCCAGTCAAGCAACAGAGCTTCATAGCAGGCATTGATAGGAATCTGAATTAATATTTTTCCTGACCTGCTTTTAATGCAAAGGAGGTGAACTATGCAGGGGCCCATCCCCTGTATTCATGTGGTTTGTTTCAAAAGAACTCTGTCCCTAGATATTTTCTTCAGATGACTCTGGTTCATCAACAAATAGCCCCCAGTAGTGAAGTCCTTATTAAATAAGGAATAGACAACTTTGCCTGAAGTAGAAGAGAAGCATCCCAATGAAATATATTCAAACCCAAAAGCTCAGAAGGCAAATAAAAAGGTGTGTGCCAGGAATACTCAGTTCTCAGGAACCAAGTTTGCTCAGGTAATAAGGAGGAATTGGATTTTTTTATTTTATTTACTTATTATTTATTTTTGAAACTGAGTCTCACTCTGCCACCCAGGCTAGAATGCTGTGGGGCAGTCTTGGCTTACACCAACCTTCGCCTCCCAGGTTCAAGCCATTCTCCTGCCTCAGCCTCCCCAGTAGTTCTGATTACAGGCGCCCACCACCACATCCAGCTAATTTTTGTATTTTTAGAACAGACAGGGTTTCACCATGTTGGCCAGGCTGGTTTCAAACTCTTGACCTCAAATGATCAGCCTGCCCTGGCCTCCCAAAGTGCTGGGATTACAGGCGTGAGCCATCCCACCTGGCCTGGATTGGTTTTTAAAACTATCAGAACATGATCATTGGAGAGTGAAAAAAAATAAATAAATAAAGGAAGTTTGGTTAAGTGGGGGAAGAGAGAGATTTTCTTAGGAGCAAGGTTAAGCTTTTAGAGAAGAGAGTAAGCCAATATGAGCAAGAAAAAAAAAACCTTGGCAGCCAGGCTGGGCAAATAAGAAAGGAGAAAGGTCATGCACCCAGGTTTAGCTGTCCTTGCAGATAGGATTAGAGAAGAGTATTTTGGTTGTTACTTGATCAGGAAGGGTGATTGAGGTTCAAAGAAAACTACCAGAGGAATGGCAGCGAGATCTTCAGAAGCTCACTGGAATGATTCTCCCAGAGGGAGCCCTCAGTCCAGAAAACCAAGGGGAGGCATACCATTAAAGCTTCAAATAATCATCCTCCTAAGGCTTAAGTCAATTGTCAATGAGTGGTTTTATAATAGTTGGATATGTATCAGAGGAGAAGACTAGCATACCATGTTTAAGGCATTAGTAGGTGCATTTGAAGATCCTATAGTGATTGTAGGTAGTAAAATCTTTCCTGAGATAAAATGCCTCAGAAATGTATGGCTAAGGGAAGACACAGGGAAGACAGAGCCTAATACCTATTAATATGTATTATATACTAATTTTAGAATTTTATGTAAAAGCTCATTTAATATTTATAGTAATTTCAGAAGGGAGAGACTATTAATATTTCCATTGTACAGATAAGAAAATTAAGGCATAGTAATGTAAGTGATGGCCCAGCTCCAGCATCTGGGCTCTTGAGCATTATAATTTACTGCCTGTCTTATATTGAAGGTTAGTGCTGGATTAGAAGGTCATCTGATGAGAGGATGCTTTCTAGGTGTGATTATGCAACACAGAATGGGGTGGGGAGAGTAGACACATTTGTTTGAAAGTGGGGTTTTTTTGGCAGACTCACAGTTCATTAAATTCACATTTCTTCTAGGACAGACAGATGGGTGGCAGTTGAACAAGGCTAAATCTAGAGGAATATGTTAGAAAAATAAATGCCTGGAAAGAAAAGTGGAGGTTCCAGACAACAGGATGAGTTTTTTGGGTGGTACAAAAAAGAAAGTGCTTTTAATTATAAAAACACAGCTGGGCCGCCCTGAAACGAATCAGAGGAAAAAGGGAACAACAGAGACATGTTGTAGTACTCCAGAAAAAGTGACGGTAGAAGAAAACATTTTTGCTGACATTAAAGTTTATCAGTTATTCACGACCTGAAGAGACAAGGGGCTGGGGAAGAACAGACTCTGGGAAATAGTGTGTGGCAAAATGTTGGGTCTGACCAGGCCTTGAGAGACACAGATTCTCAAACTCCAACAGCAGTTTTGGTCAGCAGTCTGCTAGGGTGAGGCAAAACAAATGTTTCAGGCAAAACAAAGTAAATGAAACCTCAGAAGCAGAATTCAGGGGCCTTATTTATGATCAGTAGCAGCAAGAAATGCTAGCTCCGAAAAATAGGCCATATGATTAGACAGAAGCCATGGTGGGTTCATTGATGGGGTGCCAAAAGCAAAGAGGTCAAAGGGTAACACAAGATGAGATTTTAAATATAATAGATAAGAAAGAAAGGCAGCCCAAAGAAGGCTTGGGAAATTTCTAAATTTTGCACCAAAGCAGTGATATCTCAAATCCTACTCTCTGACAGAGGAAGCTGTACATAGGTGCATTCCTGTCCTCCCCGCATGATCAATATCTGTATCTAGCTCTCAATGAGAGAGTTCTCCCAATTGACTTCATGTTCACAAGCCATAATTTCATGTAATTGCACTAGACTTATGGGCGATGCGACCACTGAATACTACTGAGTTTCTTCTGATGCCTGTCACAAAGATCTAGATTTTTACTAAGTACTGCTTTCTAGGAAAAATGTTTTATTTAGATAACTGCCTCAAAGACCTAGAAATTAGCTTGAGTTTCAGATGAGATCAGGTGCATTCAGGGTGGTATGGCTGTAGACAAATTTGCTTGAGTTTCAAACTTTCATGAGTGTAGAACTAGTGCCAGGATAATTTTTATACCCTTAGCTTTGGTCAGTGAGGGGCATTTTCATAGAGCAGGAAGTAGAAAAGAAGTCATTGGAGGTAAGCAACTCAAAACAACAGTGGTGGCTTCCCATGGCTTCTGTGATTTGTTTTGAGAATTACCCGCCTGGCTGAGGCTGGGATCATTTGTTGTGACTTCCTGGTGAGTGCTACACTTTGAGATTTCCTGAAAGAGGTATTCTGATCTTAATCCATCAGCTCTTCAAATGATTATATAAACTTCTAATTCCATGTAATAAATATCTCTTTAATCAAGCTAACCTGGAGTAGCTTCCGTTTTCTGACCAAACCCTTATTGATATCGCTAGTGTCAAAATAACTCAAATTCTGATCCTAGGGAAAATGTATTCCCATAGAATATAGCCAAGACTGCAAGTAGCTAAAAAAAAAAAAAAAAACCTCAAATCTACTCAGCTATCACAGTGACCTGCCATTGGCTAAGAATGAACAAAATAAGAAAATTTGATGATAGGGATAGCTTTTGGAATTTAACAAATTTCTTTTGAACTTAAGAAGTCTGGATTTATCTTTTTTTTACTTGTTGAAAATTTTTGATCTTTGATTTGTTTAGAAAGGGCCACAAATTTAATGTTTCATCATTTCTTCCTAGGAATTGATAAAAGTATTATGGTTAAGTTTGAGATATTTTTATATAGAGATTGAGTATCCCTTATTTAAAATGCTTGGTACCAGAAGTGTTTTGGATTTCCAATGTTTTCAGATTCTGCAATATTTGAATATACACCATGAATTACCTTGGGGTTGAGACCCAATTTTAAACACGAAATTAATTTATTTTTTATCTATCATATGCACATATCCTGGAGGCAGTTTCATACAATACCTTTTTAATAATTTTGTTCAAGAAACAATGTTTGTGAACACTGAACCATCAGAGAGCAAAGGTGCCACTATCTCAGCCACCCCTGTGGACAATCTGTGGTTGTTTGGCATCACCATGATTCCTGATTCTGAATTTATATGTTAGAGATAAGCAATCACTTTTTTCTACAATATTCACTCATAAACACTTAACAGGAAAAAAAATGACTTACCATTAGTACAGTGAAGAAATAATGTGCTTAGTTTAGCCAAGAAGTACAGTGGCATCACCAGAATACCCAGATCAGCTGTTAAACAACAGCAACAACAAACAATGGCAGGCTTTCATTCTCTACCTATGATGCTGTGTTTTAGTTGAAGGTTACTGTACGCAAGATTTTATTTTTTAAGTGAGAAGAAACATCAGGAGCAGGTGATGGACAAGGAAGTGGGCCCTCTAGCTATGAGGAGGCATTCTGTTGGAGGGCTTCTTAAAATGTTTCCTCCAGAGCCATCTGCCTCATTAACAATGGTTGTTGTCTTAGAAGTTTCTCATTGATTTCATGAACTGATATGATTTGTTGTTTTGTTATAACATATGCTGCTGTGGTCTTTCAATGATCCCGTCACACATTTTTACCATGTCATCTATAGGCACCTTTTCTGCAGTGTTAACGCTATCTTCATTGTCACTATTATCACAATCACCTTGATTCACAGCAATTTCAGGTATCTCATCATTGGTCAATGAATGAATAATTGGAGCCTCATTATTGATGTTAAAAAGTTCTTTGATAGTCACTTCTTTCAGCTTACTGATGGACTCTGAAGGTATATTTTTTACATGCTTAAAAAGATCAGACATCATTTTTTTTCTCACTTGACATACAGAATCCTTCAAAGCCACCACTTTGTTCATCATTATCACTGAACCTAGTCTCAGGCCAGAGACTGCACCAGGCATGTACAACTGTGTCTTTAGTCACTGTGTTCCAGGCATTGGCTGTAGCATGTATGGCATGCCTCATGCTAAACTCTTGAAAACCTTCCACACTCATGTCTCTGTGTGAACACGTTTCTAGCCTGCTGTTCAAGAAAGTGTTTTTATATTTATTCTTCATTGATCTAAGGATACCCTGGTTATGTGGCTAAATTAATAAAATCACATTTGGGGGAAATTACACTCATGGATCCACTCATTCAATACATGATTGAAATCTTCATTTTTAGCTTTTTGCAGTGTTTTCTATTTTTCATTAACTTCTTGAACTCTTGGCCTCCCAAAGTGCTAGGATTATAGACGTGAGCCAACATGCCTGGACTATTTTTCGTTAACTTCTGTTTAGCACTTTTAGCGTAGAACTTGAACAGTTTTTCCTTCTCTTTCTTTCAGCCATATATGGTAGTTATTCTAACACTATACTCTTTTGTAAGATGTTTTATACGTACATCACTATACAGTTTCTCCAAAAGCTTGACTTTCTGTGCTATAGAAACGTAAATACTCTCTCTTTTTCTTCATACTGTTAGCTATAGGCATATCTTCAGGCCTTTTGACATTTTCGACATTATCTTTATACCACAGAACAGAGAATAAGCCCAAAAACACCATGACTAATGCACATAGGCCTTTGCCCAAAACGGGGCATGGTGAAGAACCTGCTGTTAACATATCTAGCCTACACATGGGCCATTTTGTTACACTTTTTGGGTGTGCTTGCATGGGGGAGTCTGGGTGTGCGTTGAAAAGATGTATCTTCTGGGTATTAAAGTTTAATTGTCCACAGAGATCCCAGGAAAGTACACAAAGAAAGAGCAGTGCCAATGTGGTAGGGTAGGTAACTTACCCCCAATAAGTTATTGGATTTACTTCCCATAGTGGATTTTCTACACCTCAGCTGACTATATAACTCAAACCAGGAAAGATAAATTGCGGAAGGTGGTGATATCTCAAATGCCACTCTCTGAAAGAAGAGACTATGCATAGGTGAATTCGTAGGTCTCATGCTTCTGTGGCTTTGTGTTTCCCTGAAGGAATTTCCACTAGAATAACACTCTGGACCTCTATTCCACATCTGCTCTCACTCATCCAGACCACTCATCTAGACTTTTCTCACTCATTCTGCCCCCTTTGTAGAGGAAATATGAAGTACCTTACTGGTGAGTCTGGGTGAAGAAATCCTTCTGAGGTCTTTCTCTTTTCTCCCCGGGTCCAAAGAATCCTTCACGTGATAAGCTTGTTGGAGCAGTGTGGACTCCAGTGAGATCTGCAGTCACTTAGTTCTGCATGCAACTGAGTAGCATGTACCCTGACACACATTAGGAAGCCCACTGTGGCCATCTGTCTAAACCAGGTCTTTAATACAGTTTTGTCAGGAACATGAGTAATATATTTTTCTGCATGATTAGTTTTGAACTTAGCAAGGAAAGCATTACCACAAGATAAGATTATTTTCTTCAAAAAGAAAACATCTTGCAAGCATCAACCTTTCCTATACTCTTAATAAAACTATCTGGTTCATTTTTTAGATATTGACTAGATGCATTGTTCCTCAAATTCTTTTTGACTATAAGTCACAGTAAGAAACATATTTTACATTGTGACCTAGTATACATACAGAACACAGCAATTTTCATAAACTCATTTTTATTATGTGTGTTATCTGTGTAGTGTCTATTCTATTTCATGTTATAAAAATAATGGTCATGGTCCCTAAATAAATTTCCTGACCTAGTAATAAATCACAAGTCACAGTTGCAAAATGCTAGACTAAGCCATATGCAGAAAACTGAAACTGGACCACTTCCTTACACCTTATACAAAAATTAACTCAAGATGGATTAAAGACTTAAATGTAAAACCCAAAACCATAAAAACCCTAGAAGAAAACCTAGGCAATACCATCCAGACCATAGACATTGGCAGAGACTTCATGATGAAAACCCCAAAAGCAATTGCAACAAAAGTCAAAATTGATAAATGAGATCTAACTGAAGAGCTTCTGCACAGCAAAGGAAACTATTATCAGACTGAACAGGTAACCTACAGAATGGGAGAAAATTTTTGCAATCTGCCCATCTGTCAAAGATCTAATATCCAGAATCTACAAAGAACTTAAACAAATGTACAAGAAAAAAAGAAACAGCCCCATCAAAAAGTGGGCACAGAATATTAACAGACACTTCTCTAAAGTAGACATTTTTGTGGCCAACAAACATATGAAAAAAAGCTCATCATCACTGGTCATTAGAGAAATGCAAATCAAAACCATAATGAGATAACATCCTACACCAGTCAGAATAACGATTATTAAAAAGTCAAGAAACAATAGATGCTGTCGAGACTGTGGAGAAATAGAAATGCTTTTACACTGTTGGTGGGAATGTAAATTAGTTCAACCATTGTGGAGGACAGTGTGGTGATTCCTCAAGGATCTAGAACCAGAAATACCATTTGACTGAGCAATCCCATTACTGGGTATATACCCAAAGGTACATAAATTATTCTACCATAAAGACACATGCACATGTACATTTATTGCAGCACTATTTACAATAGCAAAGACTTGGAACCAACCCAAATGCCCATTAATGATAGGCTGGATAAAGAAAATGTGGTACATATACACCATGGAATACTATGCAGCCTTTCAAAGGAATGAGATCATGTATTTTGCAGGGACATAGATGAAGCTAGAAGCCATCATCCCCAGCAAACTAACACAGGAGCAAAACCAAACACTGCATGTTCTCACTCATAAGTGGGAGTTGAACACTGAGAACACATGGACACAGGGAGGGGAACAACACACACTGGGGACAGTCGGGGTGGGGGCCAAGAGGAGGGAAAACATTAGGACAAATAGCTAATGCATGCAGGGCTTAAAAACCTACATGACAGTTTGATAGGTGCAGCAAACTTAACAAACCTGCATGTTCCGTACTTGTTCCCAGAATTTACAGTAAAATAAAAAATAAAAATAAAGAAAAATGCTAGACTAAAGCATAATATGTCCAGGTACTAGGAAAAAACAGACTTTGAGAACAACTTCTAGACAGAGGTGTTACATAAGAGAAAATGTCATTTTGATTTTCTTCGAACATCTGTAATGAGTTGCTTTGCTTCCCAAGAGAGCAAACACTGTATGAACGTCAGATGTGAGGCTCCTTAGGAAACTGATGGCAATTCTGAATTTAGTATTTTATTGGCCTGCTGGGTTCATGGAGTATCCAGAACACTGTCATTTGCTCCTGGTCACATGGCAAATATTGCTTCAGAGTTGCAGATCAAGGGGAGTTCCAAGATGGCTGAACAGGAGTAGCTCCGGTCTGCGGCTCCCAGCATGATTGATGCAGAAGATGGGTGATTTCTGCATTTCCAACTGAGGTACCTGGTTCATCTCATTGGGACTGGTTGGACAATGGTTGCAGCCCATGGAGGGCGAGCGGAAGCAGGGCGGGGCATCGCCTTACCTGGGAAGTGCAAGGGGTCGGGGTATTTCCCTTTCCTAGCCAAGGGAAGCGCTGACAGACTACATGGAAAAACGGGACACTCCCTGCCCAAATACTGCACTTTTCCCAAGATTTTAGCAACTGGCAGACAAGGTGATTCTCTCCTGTGCCTGGCTCAGCCGATCCCACAACCATGGAGCCTTGCTCCCTGCTAGAGCAGCAGTCTGAGATGGATCTGTGAGGTAGCAGCCTGGCTGGGGGAGGGGAGTCCGCCATTGCTGAGGCTTGAGTAGGTAAACAAAGCTACCAGGAAGCTTTAACTGGGCGGAGCCCACTGCAGCTCAGCATAGGCTTCTATAGACTCCATCTCTGTGGGTAGGGCATAGCAGAACAAAAGGCAGCAGACAGCTTCTGCAGACTTAAACGTCCTTGTCTGACAGCTCTGAAGAGAGCAGTGGTTCTCCCAGCACAACATTTGAGCTCTGAGAATGGACAGACTGCCTCCTCAAGTGAGTCCCTGACCCCCATGTAGCCTAACTGGGAGACACCTCCCAGTAGGGGCTGACAGACACCTCATATAGGTGGCTGCCTCTCTGGGACGAAACTTCCAGAGGAAGGATCAGGCAGCAATATTTGCTGTTCTGCAATATTTGCTGTTCTGCAGCCTCTGCTGGTGATACCCAGGCAAATAGGGTCTGCAGTGGAACTCCAGCAAACTCCAACACACTTGCAGCTGAGGGACCTGACTGTTAGAAGGAAAACTAACAAAGAGAAAGGAATAGCATCAACATCAACAAAAAGGTCATCTACAGCAAAACCCCATCTGTAGGTCACCAACATCAAAGACCAAAGGTAGATAAAACCACAAAGACAGGGAGAAACCACAGCAGAAAAGCTGAAAATTCTAAAAATCAGAGGGCCTCTTCTCCTCCAAGAGACAACATCTCCTCACTGCAACAGAACAAAGCTGGACAGAGAATGACTTTGACAAGTTGACAAAAATAGGCTTCAGAAGGTCAGTAATAACAAACTTCTTGGAGCTAAAGGAGGATGTTTGAACCCATTGAAAGGAAGCTAAAAACCTTGAAAAAAGATTAGATGAATGGCTAACTAGAATAAACAGTGTAGAGAAGAACTTAAATGACCTAATGGAGCTGAAAACCATGGCACAAGAACTTCGTGATGCATACGCAAGCTTCAATAGCTGATTGGATTAAGTGGAAGAAAGGGTATCAGTGATTGAAGATCAAATTAATGAAATAAAGCGAGAAGGCAAGGTTAGAGAAAAAAGAGTAAAAAGAAACAAACAAAGCCTCCAAGAAATATGGGATTATGTGAAAAGACCAAATCTACATTTGATTGGTGTACCTGAAAGTGATGGGGAGAATGGAACCAACCAAGTTGGAAAACACTCTTCAGGATATTATCCTGGAGAACTTCCTCAATCTAGCAAGACAGGCCAACATTCAAATTCAGGAAATACAGAGAACACCACAAAGACACTCCTCGAGAAGAGCAACACCAAGACACATAATTCTCAGATTCATCAAGGTTGAAATGAAGGAAAAAGTGTTAAGGGCAGGCAGAGAGAAAGGTTGAGTTACCCACAAAGGGAAGCTCATCAGACTAACAGCAGATCTCTTGGCAGAAACCCTACAAGCCAGAAGAGAGTGGGCGCCAATATTCAACATTCTTAAAGAAAAGAATTTTCAACCCAGAACTTCATATCCAGCCAAACTAAGCTTCATAAGTGAAGGAGAAATAAAATCCTTTACAGACAAGCAAATGCTGAGAGATTCTGTCACCACCAGGCCTGCCTTACAAGAGCTCCTGAAGGAAGCATTAAACATGGAAAGAAACAAATAGTACCAGCCATTGCAAAAACATGCCAAATTTTAAAGACCATTGATGCTATGAAGAAACTGCATCAATTAATGGGCAAAATAACCAGCGAACATCATAATGACAGGATCAAATTCACACATAACAATATTAACCTTAAATGTAAAAGGGCTAACTGCCCCAATTAAAAGACACAGACTGGCAAATTGGATAAAGAGTCAAGACCCATCAATGTGCTGTATTCAGGAGACCCATCTCACGTGCAAAGACGCACAAAGGCTCAAAATAAAGGGGTGGGCCGGGCGCGGTGGCTCACGCCTGTAATCCCAGCACTTTGGGAGGCTGAGGCGGGTGGATCACGAGGTCAGGAGATCAAGACCATCCTGGCTAACACGGTGAAACCCCGTCTCTACTAAAAACACAAAAAATTAGCTGGGCGTGGTGGCGGGCGCCTGTAATCCCAGCTACTGGGAGGCTGAGGCAGAAGAATGGCGTGAACCCAGGAGGCGGAGCTTGCAGTGAGCCGAGATCGCGCCACTGCACTCCAGCCTGGGCGACACAGCGAGACTCCGTCTCAAAAAAAAAAAAATAAATAAAGGGGTGGAGGAAGGTCTACCAAGCAAATGGAAAGCAAAAAGAAGCAACGGTTGCAATCGTAGTCTCTAATAAAACAGACTTTAAACCAACAAAGATCAAAAGAAACATAGAAGGCCATTACATAATGGTAAAGGGATCAATTCAACAAGAAGAGCTAACTATCCTAAATATATATGTACCCAAAACAGGAGCACCCAGATTCATAAAGCAAATCCTTAGAGACCTACAAAGAGACTTAACTCCCACACAATAGTAATGGGATACTTTAACCCATCTGTCAATATTAGACAGATGAACGAGACAGAAGGTTAACAAGGATATCCAGGATGTGAACTCAGCTCTGCAACAAGCAGACTTAATAGACATCTACAGAACTCTCCACCACAAATCAATAGAATATACATTCTTCTCAACACCACATCACACTTATTCTAAAATTGACCACATCATTTGAAGTAAAGCACTCCTCAGCAAATGTAAAAGAACAGAAATCACAAAAAAATTTCTCTCAGACCACAGTGCAATCAAGTTCGAACTCAGGATTAAGAAACTCACTCAAAACTGCACAACTACATGGAAACTGAACAACTTGCTCCTGAATGACTACTGGGTAAATAACAAAATGAAGGCAGAAATAAAGATGTTCTTTGAAACTAATGAAAACAAAGACACAACATACCAGAATCTCTGGGACACATTTAAAGCAGTGTGTAGAGGGAAATTTATAGCACTAAATGCCCACAAGAGAAAGCAGGGAACATCTAAAATTGACACCCTAACATCACAATTAAAAGAACTAGAGCAGCAAGAGCAAACAAATTCAAAAGCTAGCAGAAGGCAAGAAATAACCAAGATCAGAGCAGAACTGAAAGAGATAGAGACACAAAAAACCCTTCAAAAAATCAATGAATCCAGGGACTGCTTTTTGAAAAGATCAACAAAATTGATAGACCACTAGCAAGACAATAACAAAAGAGAGAAGAATCAAATAGCTGCAATAAAAATTGATAAAGGGAATATCACCACTGATCCCACAGAATTACAAACTACCATCAGAGAATACTATAAACACCTTTATGCAAATAAACTAGAAAATCTAGAAGAAATGGATAAATTTCTGGACACAAACACTCTCCAAATACTAAACCAGGAAGAAGTTGAATCTCTGAATAGACCAATAACAGGCTCTGAAATTGAGACAATAATTAATAGCCTACCAACCAAAAAAAGTACAGGACCAGAAGGATTCACAGCCGAATTCTACCAGAGGTACAAGGAGGAGCTGGTACTATTCCTTCTGAAACTATTCCAATCAATAGAAAAAGAGGGAGTCTTCCCTAATTCATTTTATGAGGCCAGCATCATCCTGATACCAAAGCCTGGCAGGGACACAACAAAAAAAGAGAATTTTAGACCGATATCCCTGATGAACATCAATGTGAAAATGCTCAATAACATACTGGCAAACCAAATCCAGCAGCACATCAAAAAGCTTATCCACCACGATCAAGTCAGCTTCATCCCTGGCATGCAAGGCTGGTTCAACATAGGCAAATCAATAAATGTAATTCATTACAGAAACAGAACCAACGACAAAAACCATATGATTATCTCAATAGATGCAGAAAAGGCCTTCGACAAAATTGAACAACTCTTCATGCTAAAAACTCTCAATAAACTAGGTATAGATGCAACGTATCTCAAAATAATAAGAGCTATTTATGATAAACTCACAGCCAATATCATACTGAATGAGCAAAAACTGGAAGCATTCCCTTTGAAAACTGGCACAAGACAAGGATGCCCTCTCTCACCACTCCTATTCAGCATAGCGTTGGAAGTTCTGGCCAGGGCAATCAGGCAAGAGAAAGAAAGAAAGGGTATTCAATTAGGAAATGAGGAAGTCAAATTGTCCCTGTTTGCAGACAACATGATTGTATATTTAGAAAACCCCATCGTCTCAGCCCAAAATCTCATTAAGCTGATAAGCAAATTCAGTAAAGTCTCAGGATACAAAATCAATGTGCAAAAATCACAAGCATTCATATACAGACAAACAAGCAAATCATGAGTGAACTCCCATTCACAATTGCTACAAAGAGAATAAAATACCTGGAATCCAACTTACAAGGGATGTGAAGGACCTCTTCAGGGAGAACTACAAACCACTGCTCAATGAAATAGAAGAGGACACAAACAAATGGAAGAATATTCCATGCTCATGGATAGGAAGAATCAATATTGTGAAAATGGCCATACTACCCAAAGTAATTTATAGATTCAATGCCATCCCCATCAAGCTACCAATGACCTTCTTCACAGAATTGGAAAAAAATACTTTAAAGTTCATGTGGAACCGAAAAAGAGCCCACATTGCCAAGACAATCATAAGCAAAAAAGCAGAAAGCTGGAGGCATCATACTACCTGACTTCAAACTATACTACAAGGCTTCAGTAACCAAGACAGCATGGTACTGGTACCAAAACAGGTATATAGACCAATGGAACAGAACAGAGCCCTCAGAAATAATGCACACATCTACAACCATCTGATCTTTGACAAACCTGACAAAAACAAGAAATGGGGAAAAGATTCCCTATTTAATAAATGGTGCTGGGAAAACTGGCTAGCCATATGGAGAAAGCTGAAACTGGATCCCTTCTTTACACCTTATACAAACATTAATTCAAGATGGATTAAAGACTTAAATGTTAGATCTAAAGCCATAAAAACCCTAGAAGAAAACCTAGGCGATACCATTCAGGACATAGGCATGGGCAAGGATCCATGACTATAACACCAAAAGCAATGGCAACAAAAGCCAAAATAGACAGATGGGATCTAATTAAACTAAAGAGCTACTGCACAGCAAAAGAAACTACCATCAGAGTGAACAGGCAACCTACAGAATGGGAGAAAATTTTTGCAATCCACCCATCTGACAAAGGGCTAATATCCAGAATCTACAAAGAACTCAAACAAATTTACAAGAAAAAAACAACCCCGTTAAAAAGTGGTCAAAGAATATGAACAGACACTTCTCAAAAGAAGACATCTATGCAGCCGAGAGACACATGAAAAATGCTCATCATCACTGGCCATCAGAGAAATTCGAATCAAAACCACAATGAGGTACCATCTCACGCCAGTTAGAATGGCAATCATTAAAAAGTCAGGAAACAACAGATGCTGGAGAGGATGTGGAGAAATAGGAACACTTTTACACTGTTGGTGGTAGTGTAAATTGGCTCAACCATTGTGGAAGACAGTGTGGTGATTCCTCAAGGACCTGGAACTAGAATTACCATTTGACCCAGCAATCCCATTATGGGGTATATAACCAAAGGATTATAAATCATGCTACTATAAAGGCACATGCACATGTATGTTTATTGTGGCACTATTCACAATAGCAAAGACTTGGAACCAATGCAAATGTCCATCAATGATAAACTGGATTAAGAAAATGTGGCACATATACACCATGGAATTCTATGCAGCCATAAACAATGATGTGTTCATTTCCTTTGCAGGGACATGGATGAAGCTGGAAACCATCATTCTCAGCAAACTATCACAAGGACAGAAAACCAAACACCTCATGTTCTCATTCAAGGTGGGACTTGAACAATGAGATCACTTGGACACAGGGGGGAACATCACACACTAGGGCCTGTCAGGGTGTGAGGGGCTGGGGGAGGGATAGCATTAGAAGAAATACCTAATGTAGATGATGGGTTGATGGGTGCAGCAAACCAACATGGCATATGTATACCTATGTATCAAACCCACATGTTGTGCACATGTACCCTAGAACTTAAAGTATAAAAAAAAAAAAGAGTTCCAGATCAGTATTCCTTGTCAATTGGATTGTCTGCTCCTTGAGGGCAAAGACCGTATCTTCTCTTTCTTTTGTACTGTCATACACTTTAATATGTCGCAGGCATGATTCTTATCTTCATGTACCATATAGTCTAGCTGAAGAAAGATATTAAACCACAACTATTAAGAACATTTGTCATGTAACCAAGGCTAATTATTTCCCTAGATTCACAACTGAAATTCTGAGAGTAATGTGGAAGTGGCTGAAGTCAAGTACTATTAGTCAGTGGCAAATTCTGAAATGGGTGAATTCTGAATTGACTTTTAAAAGACTGTCAGATGATTGGGGTGCTCTGTAGAGGATTTACTTTCTGGGTCTCAGCACATCACCTGTTTAAGAAAAGCAATTTATTTGCGAACGATTCAGACAATCTTTCCTCTGGATGTGTGCTTTGAACCAATTATAATTCAGTGTCGAATAGAACCAGAGCTGAAGCTTATCTGACATACTGTTATAGCATCACTAATCTTTATAGATCAAGGAGAAAATAAAGAGTAGTTTGTAATTTGCGGGGATGATCTAGGGAGCAATGGCATGGTATGACCTTTAACAAATTACTTATGTGATTGGCTAGTATGAAGTTGAGAAGGGGAACCAAAAGACTGAAGGCATTATGTCCCAAACTAGCCTCATCCCAAGAATCACAAGCGATGAGAGATGACAGCTCATATTTTAAGGTCTTTTCCCAGGAATGATGACTTACTGTTCTGGAGTAGAGACTTAGTTTGGAAATCTCTGGTCAAACAGTAAGTAAAACAAATAAGTATTTCCAAAATTAGTTCTTTAATAAAAACAATTACTTTTTACCAAGGATTTAAGTTTCGTGAATGTTTAAGCCCATCAAAAACTCTATGAAATAACTATTTTCTCCATTTCATTAACTATTCATTAACTATTATCTCCATTTCAAATAACTATTATCTCCATTTCTCTCAGAGCCTACTCAATTCACATAGCTGATAAGTGAAAGAACCCTGTCTCACCTCACAAGACTTCTGTGCTCCTGATCACCAACTCTACTACCTCCAAAGAGGTGTAGCCCTCTGTAGTTCAGCCTCACGTTCACAGTCTTGGGCTCTGCAATCTCACAGGCCCTATATGGAATTCCAGGTGTACAGTTCTCCAGCTGTATGGACTTGCTGACCATATTAAATTGTTAGGTTACAGTACATGGCAGCTTTCTCATCTGTAAAACAGGAATATTACTAGTATTTACTGCTACTAGAACTGTGAGGAGTAATTGCTTCAAATATATTAGAAAAGTGCCCTCTTGGAAGTGTGATATCTTTGTCAGCCTTCAGTAAATGTGAATTTGGCGTATGTGAAAGTTATATCCCATGTTTTTGGTTTTTATCATTTGTTTTAGGGTTTCTAAAAAAAACCTGAAAGGCTTTACAGAGTCTCTTTTGTGTCTTTTATGTCTTCCCTTAAATATGTCTCCCCCATGTTTCCCTGATGTGAAGTTGCCATTTTCTTTTGAGACTACAGGACATCCATTAAAAAAAAAAATGTTGCCTCAGTATAGCTTTTCAAAGCATTAAGAAAGTATACTAAATTACCCTTCCTTGAACCATATGCCAGGAGATTTTCTCTTACCCTCCCAACTGAAAGCAATGTATCTTAAGTCCTAACAGATTCACAGGCTTAAATCCTATGACTAATATTGGGCAGGCTCACCCAGGATTTATTAGGGATCAATGTGACCAATGGGTTTGGCAGCTGGTAGTTGTCCTCCTTTCTCCTAATGCTGTAAAAATAACATTGTTGCCATTATTACATCATTTTAGTGTCTCCAAATATGTTCATCAGTCTGACCACTGCTAAATGTTTTTATGAAAAAGAAACTTTCTGCTTCTCAAAAGGTTAGCCAACATCTGAGTGCTGGCAAGTTACCAAGCACAAAACTTTGTCTCCCTCCCTACCTCTCACTGGCCAGCTGACTGAACAAGTAATACTTAAAATATTTGGGGAGCTTGATGTAGCCCGCAGGAACGTCAAGTTTCTCCTACTGATTAATTCTTACTGTTCCAAATTAGCAATGCAGTTCTTGTCCCGAGAGCTAAAACTGCCAGTAATGGTCTTACTTTTTGTCTTGAAGACACCACATCTGAAGGCTAATGGCAGCACTAATCCTGATTTATTCCTCCAAATGCCAAACCTGGAAGGAAAGGTCAAAACGGTCAGTGGGTTCTTCTTAAAATAAAACAAGAGGAAACACAGCCAGAAGAGGCCAATGTAAGATGGCTTTAGTCTTGCCCTCATTTACTCAGACAGTCCACTTACAGCTCATCTGTCACCCAGGATCATGGTGCGTCTTCCTGGGTGGCTGCTGCCTTAGTCCCTGAAATATTTTGTTCATTCTTTCCCATTGGAGCCAAGTGTCTCTTAAAAAAAATATTGCGCTGCTTATGTTCCTAAGACCTCAAGATTACCTCCCCCTTAAAACCATGCCAACTAGGAGGGGCCTCTCCTGTCTCAATTCCCTCCTTTCACAAAAGTTTGCTCTCTCGTTAATCTTTTACATTCAAAACATTTTTGGCATACTAGACCTGCATTTAATTAGTACAGACACTTGGAAGACTAAGTGTCCTGGCCTTACAAGGAAAGGAAGGAAGGAAGAAATGTTTCAGGCCCAAAGATCTGTCTCTCTAAAACCTAACAGCTTATCCCCATCATCTCTCAGCTATTGAGGTTAGAGGGTGGAAGCAGTACTAAGTTTATAAACTATTTGGAAGCAACCCCTATTAGGATTAGCACTCTACCTTATGTGAACAGGAGAGTTATCAGACTCTGACACCATGAACCGAAGCTGATCCAGCTTTCAGTGTTTGAGCAGTGAAAGAGGTACCTTTAAATCCCAGCACTACTTATCATCTGGTTTGCTCTTGCTATCTTGTCTCCATCAGCCTGCTGACCTCGATGCCCACCAGTAGCTTCAATGTTGAATGTTCTCTTTTGTGATTTCATGCTTTCCCAATACTGCCAACCCACTCATGTCCTCACAGAGATCACCAGGGTAAGAAATGGACCGTGTGCATTGTCCCAGGAGTGCAAAGGGAGCTATCGATAGCAATTGCTTTCACTGCTCATTATGCTCGCAGATACCAAAGGGGCATAGGTATGTGCAGTTTCCCTGTAATCACCATTACACCATTGTGATTAATGGTCACATTTGAAGTGCACAATGTTCAAGAATATTTTAGTGATTCAATAACATATAAAATGCCCTGCTTCCTTTCCACCTCATTATTTTGATTAGATCATCTGCACTCTCTGTTATAACATGAGGAAAACAAAAAACCCCACAGATATTATTTTGTTTTCCTAAGGATAATAAAAGAAGGTTCCACAGATGATACTTTCAACATTAAAGGCTACATAGGTATTAAAGTTTCCTTTAGTATAATCTCTTTTAGCAATATGCTTAGGCTACATTATTACCCACCTTCCAAGACTTACAACTATTAACAAAGATTGTCAGTAATTTAGGTGTCCTCCTGCGGTTATTCACCTAGAGACACCTGCACCATATGAACCAGATATATAGATCATTTCTATCACTTCTTCCCTTAAATTTGCTTACTTTTGAATCATCATTTGCAAATATTTTATTGCATTTAACATTTACCATTTTCTTTTTCTGGGAGAAGGGAGCTTCCATTTGCCTTAGTCATATCTTCTGTGGCTAATTTGTGCAGTTAGCACACAATATTCTTCACTTGAGCCTTCTTGTACAAGTTCCACTATGTGTACATATGTTTGAAAATTCCCTCTCTTTTCTAATTCCTTTTATTACCGTTCATTCTTCTACATACCGTTCTATGTAATACTGTATAGAGAAATATACAGTAAAGATATAGAAAATAGAAACATTGTATATTAAATCCATGTAGGCAGCTTGTTAATTTGTATACATTTTTATACATGGTCATAGCCCCATTTCTGAGCAAACCTCTTGAACCTTCCATGTCTTCTCAATAGCCTGGGGGGTCTTTCATTCGTATAATGTGTATTTTGCTCCTTGACATGACTTCTGAGTGACTTGGATATGACAGGAAGACTTGATCCTGCCTAGAAAGGATCAGAATGAAAACCATGCTCTGTGTGTGTGTGTGTGTGTGTGTGTGCGTGTGTGTGCAAGAGCACATGAGCACATATGGATAGTACTTTATGGAATGGAAGCCCAGACCAGCGAAAGTAGCCCCTGGGAAGAAAGCTTGTGGCGTCTGGGACTCTTGAGGCAGAGGGAAAGAGAAAGGATGAGTGGGACTTACTAAATCGTCTCTCTGCCTCCAGTCTTTGTCCTCCTTTAGTTCTTCTCCACACTGCAGCTGCCAGAAAATGGAAATCTGATCATGATAATCACTTACTTAAAAGTTTGTAATAGCTAACTGCTAACCCTCAAGATAAAGTCCAGACTCCTTAGCATGATATATAAAGCCCTTCATTATCTGGTTCCGGCCTTCATGGCCAGCTTTATCTCCCTCCACTCCCCACGAAGATGTACAGCTTTTCTGTGTTCCCAGAACATGCTTTGAGAACAGGGTTTTTCTTCTATTTAATACCAGTATGATGGAAGAATTGTGTGACCCCCAAGAAGCATCAAAAACTTTGTACCTCTAACTGTTTCGTTTCTTTAATCTAAGGCATAAATATGAGCTAAGCAACTTGATTATTGAAAAAGGTCACAGGCAGAATTATGTTGCTGTAGGGTGCTGTTTAAAAACGTGTCCATTCAATTTTACTTCCTAATACTACTTGGTGCCAGTAAGCACTCCCTAAAAGTTGAACACATGCTTGGATTTAGTAGGGTATCATTTATTTTTAGTTTGTTGTGTTCTGTTCAGCTACCACTAAAGTAAGTCACCTAAATGATCTCTTTAACCTTATTGTATATATGTTTTAATATACGCTTGGAAAATTTCCCCGAGCAACTCATCTAGACTGTCAAGAAATTTGGAAAATGTGGTAAAAGATTGCAGTTAGTTTTGAGGTACTGTGGTGAATGTAACTATCTAAAAGACTTAGATCTGAACTTAGGACAGGGAGGTCTAGTTTCTACCCTGCCATTGAGGAGCTGCACCACCTTGCCTCGAGTTTAAGTTCTGCCCCATCTAGAATTCTGGCTATGTGAATGGGACTGAGGGAGTCCCTAGACTTCTCAAGGAAGAAGCTGCTACTCTATGTAGCAATTCCCAGTCCATTGTGATTTCTCTATCTTACCAGTTTCTTTACTGACAATGTTATCACTGGGCACTTCTCCTCACCAAATTCAATGATCGTTTGTAGGTTCTCATCCTGCTGAATTTTTAAATATCACTCAGGATGTTTGACCACTCTCTCTTTGAAACTCTGCCTGTCCATAGCTTCTTATTCTCATTATAAAATTGGCAGTAGCATCTTTTTCTTCTTCATGGGATCCCTTCTTCTTTCCGCCCTTTAAATATGGGTGTTATGATAGTCGAGTTCTGAACCCACTGTTCATCTCATTTTCACAGTTTGTGAGCCACCTGTTCTTGTGGTTTCATCTTTCACCCAAAGGTTTATAAGTCCCAAACTTTTATCTCAAGCTTGGACCTGGATTTAGACCCTTTTCTAAATTCCTGCTGGTTGGGCCCACCTGGAATTCCTACTGGCAACTCTACCTTAACAAGTCCGTAATAAACTTTGTCATCTTCTCCTTTACATGGACTCTTACTCGAATAATCTGTGTCTACTTTGATACTACAGTCACCCAAAGTAGACTTCTGGAAAGATTTTTGATCCATTCTTAATGTCCCACATTTAGTCAGTTTTTATATCTTGCCAGTTTTGCCTCTAACGTATTTCAAATTTGTCTTTTTTCTTCACCCCTACTTTGCTGCCTAGGTTTTAATGGGTCTCCTCACAGACTCCTAGGCATCCTAACTGATGCATTTGTTAAATGAAAGAATGAATGGATGGGTGGATGAGATCTCTTAAATCCTTGCATACAATTCTGTACTTTACTTTCCCTATCTGTAAATAAGGAAGTTGAGAATGTTCTGTCATATAACCCTGCCATTTTTCATTGTTTCTAAATCTTATCAATCAATGTACCCTTAGTCAACAAGTATAGAACATTAGCCCTCCAGCCATGAAATTATAATCAAAAGCTTGATTTAGAAAAGCGATATTTGAGAAGCTTTAATAAGCCATGTGTTTTTCATCTACTCCAAATGTCATCATTGGATCAAGTTAGAAAGTTAGAAAACCAGAAAATTATATATGGCACCCAATCAGTTTAGCCACCAAAATCTTGCTTTAAGATTTGTTGTAATATGCTGTTTTCTCTCAATGAAGGTTAAATTTTGCTAAATCCAATCACAAATTGCACATATTGGTGATAACATTAAATTATACAGTGAACATTGAACTAAATGTTAGATTTTTACCTGACATATATATATATATAGTGCTGGGAAAACTATGTTTCCCCTGAAGGTCTGCTCCTTCTTCTAAATAAAGAGAAGAAAACATTAAAGACAAATTTGAGGCAGAACATACCAATTAGTTTGGCTTTTACAGTTGGCAGACTTGTGTCCTCTTTCCTAATTCCATTTTTATTTTACTATTTTATTATTTTTTATTGTTAAATGCCTTAAGTAAACACCTGGTCAAAAAAGCAATGGGTCGCAGATGCTTAAATGAAAATTTTAATACTGAAGATAATATTATAGGGTTCTTTCTTTTTACATATTTTTATTTTTATTTTTTTAGAGACAAGTTTGCATTATGTTGCCCAGGCTGGAGTGCAGTGATTATTCACAGGTGCCATGATAGTGCAGGGCAGCTTTGAACTCCAGCAGCCAAACGATCCTACTGACTCTACCTCCAGAGTAGCTGGGATTACAGGTGCACACCTCCACACTCGGGTTCTTGTTATTTTATGTGGTTAAAGGAGTATACAAGACAAAATCTATATAGTTTATAGGAGCTAGGACAGAAAGCTGCCTTTTTGGTTCCCCAAAAAACTTTTCTTTAGTTCAGGTATTAGAAAATGCCATTTTTTGATGACAAAAGCAATATTTACTCTATAAATGTTAAATAACAAAAATTGAATATTAAAGTATTTGTAAATCACATATATGCTACTACCTGGCAATGATTTTTGTTGTTGGTGGTGGTTTTTTGAGATGGAGTTTCTCTCTGTTGCCCAGGCTGGAGTGCAGTGGCGCGATCTTGGCTCACTGCAACCTCCATCTCCGAGGTTCAAGTGATTCACCTGCCTCAGCCTCCCAAGCAGCTGGGATTACAGGTGCCCACCACCATGCCCAGCTAATTTTGTATTATTTAGTAGAGATGGGGTTTCACCATGTTGGTAGGCTGGTCTCTAACTCCTGACCTCAGGTTATCCACCTGCCTCGGCCTCCAAAATTGCAGGCAATTATTTTTATTCTCATTTTATGTCCACCTTTGAATTTAGTGTGTGTGTATATATATATATACACACACACACACACACACACACACACGTATATACTAAATATGTATAATGCATATAATATTTTAGTCAATAAAACCACATGAACTTGCATGAATTGTTTACGTTCTATGCCAGCATTTTTTATATTTTAAGTATATTTGGATCATATAATTTTAAAGATTAAATAATTTTCTGTTTTGTGATTTTTTAACCAGTTCTTTATCATTGTACTGGATAAAAAGCAGATGGATTTAGAAGATTAAATTTTTTAAAGATACGACGTATCGCCAACCCTTTAGAAGCAGAGAAAATAATAGTATACAGAAATAGAGAGAAATGAGTCTTAACTGGGTCATCTAGAAATAAAACTGAAAGAATTAGTATCTAGTATGGTGGTGATATTGCAACAAGTAACTTATTTCTGTAAACTGATTAAATCTTATTGTAAAATATTCTTTTTTTCAGAGAGAAAGACTATAGAGCTGTAAATAAATAGCTTTCTAACATTACAAGGCCACCATAGGCATTTTCTCTCATTAAAATGAATGAGCCCTCTATTCAAAATACATTACCATACTTTCTAACCATACTTAAGTAAAGAGATGAGACTCAAATAAATCTGATTCAAAAAGCTCTTCAGTTTAAGGAATCTCCTACTGGGAACTAATCTTTAAACCAGGCATATGTGATAAATCTGTAAGGTACATTCACCATTAGAGGCAGGTAGAGAGGAGTTCTTTCCTACGCTATAGTTATAGCTGGTGCTCAGTGGGCAGAATAAATATTTGGTTTTATGCCCCATTACTCCTACATAGTGATGTCCCCACATCCTTTACTGCCTCTGATAACCTTTCCAGAAGAATTTTCAAAAATGGGTTTTGGGTGATACAGAAACTTGAAAGTAATCTCCAGAAATCCTAGCCTTTGGTAAATGTGTGTGTGTGTGTGTGTGTGCATGTGCGTGTGTGTGTCTGTGCATGTGTGTGTGTTTTACCAGAAGGAGCCACAGATGAAATGCATGAAGAATTTTATGAGGCCCCATCTTTTCAAAGTCTGACAATTTATTTCCCTTGGGAAAACAGAGGAAGAAAAAATGTTCTACTGTGAAGATATCACAAATCATTACTCTACTCTGCCACATGTAAACTCTTGCTGTAATCATCCCTCACATTGCCAGATTAGAGAAAAACAAAATCAGATGTAAAATTCTTTATTCCCAGAATTGAAGTGTAAATAGCGCAAATTCTATGTTCAGACTAAGTAGTCTCTTACTTTGGATCTGGAATGCTAATACTAATGTCATCTAGAAGTTAGCCATGTAACACCTAAAAACCCAAGGGCTCCCATACGAGTGCTCTGTTTACTCTCACGTTTTTAAGATAAGGTAGTAGAAGATATTATTTCATTACTAAATTTCAATACAAAGTTACAGAAGAAAGAGTTTATAATTTGACAGACCTCATGTCTTTGAATTTTAGAAATAGGATCTAATGTTAGAGCTAGTCACATTTTGTTTTAGAAATTTTTCTTAGACTAAATTTTGAGGAACATCTTTGCTTTACAAAGCATGGTCTTTTAGCTGTTCCAAACTAATGCTGAGTTTTGGATGTGTCCAGAATTTGACACCCCTTTCCCCAACTTCTGAACCCAGAGTCGCTGTGTCTCGTTGGGCAGATTGTGAACTTCAAACTCTATAAGAAGCTATTCACACTTACAGACCAAAGTGCTTGCTATCTTCAGACAAGCACATCCTAAAGAGAAGGAAAAAAGGAAGGACAGAGCTAGGCATGCCCAGTTGTTCCAGATCCACCAGCCAGAGAAGTTCCTTCATCCTTCAGAAGGAGTAAATGAGGGGGTGGAGAGAGAGGCCTGGAGTGTTACGTTAATGATGCCTCACCACAGAGAAACACAAAGTCGAGGGCAAAAGAGGTTGCCCCTCAGCATCCCCCCCTGTGAAAATTATTTTTCATAAAAAATGTTAAAGACTACCATATTCAATAAATAATGTAGGAAAGTTAAAGGCAAAGATGAAAATATCAACTGACGTAAATGAATTCAGTATTCTGTTAACAATGAACTCTTTCAAGGAAGTGAACAGAACTTTCTCTGGCCATTTCTATAAGAAAAACTTTAAAAATTATTTCTTAACATAATTATCAATATTTAAGATGTTGATATTATTGTAAGTATTTATGTCCAGAGAAGAATAGTGACTCCAAGGGGAATGATACAGAGCAAAAGGCTCTCTTTTTATGGTGAAAATTATGAAACTTATCAGGAAACACGGCCCCAACTTTGATGCTCAGTCATAACAATTCTATCACCCCACACACTCAATATATTTCCTCTTCTCTATTATTTACATTTAAAAATCTTATCTATGTAAATAAACAGTTTCTAGAAGTCCATAACAGCATTAGAGGAAAAGGGCTAAAAAGATTTTTACCAGCTTTAGAAGGTGTGCTTGTTATGATCTGATGTAAAAATTATGCTCTGTGTAATGAAACTTACCTTGGGGGGATGGGGCATTGGGGGTGAATTTTAAAGGCCAAGACAGTCACTCTCAGAATATTATGAGGTGGCCAAGGGATGATTTTAGGTATAGATTCTCAAGCAAAAGCCACATGGGTAGGCACTCGGTATTGCAGGAAGTAATGGGACATGGAGCGGCTTCTCACATGGGCAACTCTAGAGAGTATGTTCCAGCGTGAGAAAAGCAGGGATTTATTATCAAATTTGGTTATATTTGATCCCATTTAAGGCAGTCTGAAATAATTTTTATAAAGAGGCAAAACATGAGTGAACGAATTAACCATTTTTAACTTGTCCTAACAGATCTAGTATTAGTGATAAAAGTAAGAAATAGATTTTTCAGCGTAAGTTTCAAACCTTCGAGTACATGAAGCCCCTTGCCTCTTCTTCCATACTGAGAGTGGAGACTTTTGCTCCAAGTACTTTTCTTCCTTAGGCCAACAACAACATGCCCACCTGACTTGGAGCCCTGGTCAAAGGACTGACCTCTTTTTGTAATATTGCATTCATTCATCCATTTTTTTTCACTCACTTTACTCTGGGAGTCAGACATACTGGAGTTCAATTTCTGACTCTACTACTTAATAACTTTGTGACCTTAGGCAAGTTTCTTGCCTTCTCTGAAAGCACTGAGTATCTCCCTCACAGGGCTCATGGGAGGATTTCATGAGAAGTTTCACATAAAGCATAAAAGCTTTACTTGCAACACAGTGAGCATCAATTTGGATATGTTATTAGGTTCATGAATATTAACCACACTACCAACCTTGTAGATTCAAAGATTATTAATAAGTTGTTCTTTCTCCCAGGGATAGTGGAGAGGCAAGTGGCTGATCGTAATGTCATGTGAAGAAGTTTAAGGTAATGGCTAGCTTGTTAGCTCTGAGATCATCAGTCCGTCTGGTTCACTGTTTAATTCCCAGAATTTAGAGCAGTGACTGGTCATCATTACGCAAAAAAATACTCAATAAGCACTTTTTAAACAAATTCATGAATGAAGTAATGCCTGAATTATGGAATAAATGAATTATAGAGAGATGTACATATTGCTATGAATACACTGATAAAGGATCAGTTAATTCTTCAGGACAAGTAGGAATGAGGCATGGATTTGTTTGTTAATTGGGGGTAGCAGAAAGGGTAAAGCTTTTTGTTTGTTTGTTAAGGTTGTGGGCTTGGGTTGAGAGGAAAAATTTCTGATGCTGACCTTCACACTCACATGGAAAATTTCCAGGCTGTGCAATTAGGGTAAAACATTTGAATTTGAAGATATAATAGTATCAAAAGTTCAAGCCTAAGAACACAAAGGGCATTTTTAAGGGCTAGATGGAGCGTGGGCACATAGGGCAAAGACAGGAAAAGGGAAGAAGAGGCACAGAGGCTGATCTGAAACATACATAAAGAGCTGCTGTGAATTCTAAGGCATTTGGGCTTCATCCTGTAAGCAATAGGGAACCATTGACAGTTTCTAAGGAAGGGAGACACAGCTTAGGTTCTGACAGTGCTTTTGTGTATAAAAGTTTCTGACTTCTACCACGGAGCTTTGCCCCCCACAAATTCTGTATCATAAATGAAAAGGCTGTCATTTATGCTGTCTGTATAAGTCCTGCCCCAGGCATTTGTACATGAGGTGTTTTTCCATTTTATCTTGTAACATCTAATGCCATCAGCTTTGAAGCAAGCATCCCTCCTTTCAAGTTGCTTCATATGCTTAATTCTGTGGTTACCCGATAAAGTGCCTAATGTTGTAAAGTTTAGAGCTTTTTCTTAACACTATAGATAAATCAAAAAGAAGAGTGATCATAGCTTTGGATTGGAGTTCATCAAGGAAAGGTTTCTCCAAGAGTCAAGGTTTAGGTGCTGAATATAATGCAGTGAATTCATTTTACACATGATATTAAGTGGAAAAAATAAGTATTTGAGAAGAAAATCCAATTTAAAGACTTCAGAGATCTGATATCTCTTAAAATAGTGCTAGCTATGATGCACTCTCTCACTGAAGAAATATCTATTTGCCTCATGAATCTTGGACCTGTGAGGGAAAATGGCAGTTGCTGAAATATAATTTAGGACTATAGGAAAAAAAGTGAATTGATGAAAAAAGTTGAAAGTCAAGAGGTTTTTACATAGAGATTTTAGGCAAAAAAAAAAAAAAATACAAAAAACAAAGTCAAATGTACAAGATTTTAGACTAATTGCTCATGTTGGCAAACAGGAGTACAAACGTATGCTTCAGAATTTTAGAAGTAAAACCCGATCTTGTGTTTAATACGCAAAGCCCACTTGGCCTTAACACATCCTTCCTACATCCCCGCTTGGAGGACAAGAGAGTTCAAGCTGTTTATGGTAGGAATGTCTACCTTTGGGCTTTTTAAACCAGGTTCAAACCAATCGCAATCTCTTTCTTAGGTCTTAAAATAAGATCAAACAGTGCAAAATTCCCTTACCAGTGTTTAAGCCTGGTTGCCTCTGTCCAGATGACTCCTATAATCCAGCCAGGCAGAACACCTCACCCTGCTGTTCCTGCTGATTTTCTGCGTGTCCTTTGATTGTAAGTAATTATCTCCAGCTGTCCCTGCGCCCTGGCCTCCTTTAACTCCTCAATGTCTGGCCTTAGAGACTGCCACACTGGAGGAAACTTAGGGTCCTGAGTATATCCCTGCACAAAGTGGTTGATCACTGACCATAAAAAATACATATATTTTGGTATCTAGATGAGGCTATGCCCAGATATTCTTCCCCAACCTCTTGCAGTACTTCGAATGTACAAAGTCAAGAGCAAGAAAGAAAACTCCCAAGGAAGCCTTCCCAAATTTTAATCCAATATTCTTTCCCTGCTTATAATGACCACTGAATCTATCTTCCATTGTGTTAATAGTAAAAACAAAACAAAAACACCTAAAGGAATCTGTTTTTTCCTTGATATTTCCCCTTTATTCTTTTTTAAATGATCATCCATACTTTGTGAAGTGTTATTTGAGGTTGAAATATAGTCTCTCATCTTTGCGTTAGATTTGCATTGAAAGGCAAAAAGCAATATAAAACACTTATTGGAACAAATGGGTAGGTCTTCATGCATGTATATTTATGTAGAAGTGAAGTGTAAAATCTAATCTCTTAGGATTTTAACACTTGGCATTATTTGCTCTAGTTAACAGATCCTGTATTTTGCAACTTAAAATTTAAGAAATTTGAGGGAATTCTTGATTTCAATAGGCATTAGTGGTGAAAACAATATTTTTCACAAAATAAAATTATCAAACATATCTATCATTATATTGCAATATTTGATTAAAGTTCTTCACTACAAATCTCTAAAAATTAAGAGACAGAGAGCTCTGGGAGAAGCCTTGAGTCAAGTTGCATGACAAACATATTGGCTGTGCCTTTGCTGTTTCTCCTGGATAGAAACTTATGGCAGGAAGAGGAAAAGACATTCTTGAGATTAATAATAAATCCAGATTACTTAATATGTGGTAGAGTGTATTCATCAGGTCTTTCTAGAGAAACAGAGCCAATAGAATATATAGAGATATATAGGAAAAGATTTAGTATGAGGATTGGCTCACCTGATGATGGAGGCTGAGGAGTCCTGTGGTCTTCTGTCTGCATGGTGGAGGCCCAGGAAAGCTGGTGGTGTAGTTTCTGGCTAAGCTAAAAGACCTGAAAACCAGGGGGGGCCAATGATGGAAGACCCAATCCAACTCTGAAGGCCCAAAAACCAGGAGTGCCAATATCCAAGAGCAGAAGATGGGTGTCCCACCTCAAGAAGATAGAGCAAATTTGCCTTCCTCTGACTTTTTGTTCTAATCAGGCCCTCAACAGATTAAATGATGCCCACTCACATTTGTGAGGACAATATTCTTGACTCAGTCTATTGACTCAAGGAGACACCCTCACAAACACACCCAGAAACAATGCTTTACCAGATATCTGGGTATCTTTTAGCCTCATCAAATTGACACATAAAATTAACCATCACAACAATCAACAACAGCAACCTAAGCATCTAACAGTATAAAATTAATTAAATAAATAATGGTTCCCTTTTTAACTTTTCATATGACGTTGTCAATAAACATCAACATGTAGAAGTATATTCAATGACATAGAAGGATAATTGCAGCATTATGGAAAAGTCTCCTTATAAAAAGTATGCAGTATGATTCCAATGTAACCAATTGTCTGTATTAAGGTTACTAGCCTAGATATTAAAGATATTGGTTCTATTGTCACCCAGCCTGAGTGTGAGTGGCCTCCACCGTTGAGGCTGGTTACCTTTGGAAAACTGGCTAATCACTCCAGGCCTACAGTTCCTCATTGGTAAATGGAGATAAGAATAATACTTACCCTCTATTGTATTTGTCAGGGCCAAGTGTTTTAATCTATGTGAAACACTTAGAAAAACCACTGATTCATTAAAGGACTCAATAAAGGCTAGCTATTATTTCTATTAATAGTAGTATCTGTAATTATATATAGTTTAGATATAAAAACATAACGGCTAAAAGTAGTAATTAATTTTTCTTCTTGGTGTGTTTCTGTGTTTTTAAAATTGTCTACAATAAGCCTGTATTTATCTTGAAATCACAGACACACACAAACACACACACAAACACACACACACACACACAGTCAACCCACAATAAATATCATTTGTAAGGAAGAAAACCTGAATATGAATCATGGTTCATCTCTTTGAGCTCAGTTTCTCTCACTTTCAGCAAAGCATTCTCCCTTTCAGTTTCTGTCTCCTCATCCATAAAACAGGACTAGTTAAAAATGACTTCACAGTATTATTGTGAACTAAGATGAGTATCTATGTCTTTTTAGTTACAATTTCTTAAGCGGTTTCTATGTTCTGTGCACTGAGTTAAGTGCTTTAAATAAATTTCCCATTTAATCCTCACTAAAATAGGGGAAAACACACAGAATAGCTATTATCCTTATTTTCAAATGAGGATTGAAATGTTCCATAAACATTTCAATAAAAGTAATTTGTCTGAGCGTACACTGAAATGAGAGATAGGCCTGGGCATAAACCTTTATTTTCATTAAGGCATTTTTCTAAGTTTGGTCTTTCTTGCACACTGGAAAATTTCTATTTCACTCTGCAGTTAATTTTAAAGTAATGGAATACAGTTTCCAGATACAAAACAAGAATTCTTCTGTAATGTACTTTTTCTCAGCAGTATAAGTTACAGAAATATGTTCCTACTACATATCAAAGGGAATCTGCTCATTCAAAGTTCCCACAGTCAACACTACCCATCATACCGTAATAGCTCTTCATCTGTCCTCCGTGGACAATATGATTTCATTGTGCAGGTCAACTTGTTATCCCTAGCAAGGAGGATGAATGTGTGTATAAGGTGAATGTATTAATATTCTGGACACTTTCTCTGGAAACGAATTTGCCTTTCCTACACACAAATCTTCTGCCAAAACTACCATCCATGGACTTACAGAATGCTTTATTCTCCATCATGGTGTTTCACACAGCATTACTCTTGATCAAGGAGCTCATTTCATAGCAGATGAAGTGGGACAATGGGCCCGTGGTCATGAAATTCACCGGTCTTGTCACGTACCCCATCATTTTGAAGCAACTGACTTGATAGAATGGTGGAAAGGCCTTTAAAGACCCAGTTATAGCACAAGCTAGGTGGTAACACTTTGTAGCACAGAAAGCTGTATATGCTCTAAATCAATGTCCAATATAAGCTACTGTTTCTCCCCTAGCCAGCATCCACCAGTGAGAAATCAAAGGGTAGAAACGGGAATGGCTCAAATCACTATTACCCTCAGTAATTCACTAGCAAAATACTTGCTTCCTGTCCTCACAACCTTATGCTAGGCTGGTATCTTAGTCCATTCAAGTTACTATAACAAAATACCATAAACTGTCTTATAAACAACATAAATTTATTTCTCTCGGTTTAGGAGGCTGGGAAGTCCAAAATCAAAGTGTGGGCATATTTGGTGTCTGGTAAGGACCTGATTTCTGCTTCATAGATGACATCTTCTCACTGGGCTCTTACATGCTGGAAGGGGTGAGAAAGGTCTCTGAGGTCTCTTTAATAATAACACTAATCAAAGCCCTCATGACCTGATCATCTCTCAAAGGCCCTACCTCCAAATACCCTCACACTGGGAATTCAATTTCAACATATGAATATGCAGAATACAAACATTCAGTCCATAGGAGCTGGTCTAGAGAACCTAGAATGTTTCCATTGGAAGACACAACAATGACTATATAAACTGGAAGTTAAGACTACCACCTGGCCACTTTGGGCTCCTCATGCTTCCAAATCAACAGGCCAAGAAGGGAGATGCTGGCTGGCGTGACTCATCCTGATTACTGGAGGAATTGAGCTGCTACTATACAATGGGAGTAAAGAATACAGGAGATCCCTCAGGGCATGTCTTTATACTGCCATGCCATGTGATTAAAGTCAGTAGACAACCATACCAACCCAACTTAGGTAGGACTAGTAAGATCCTTGAGAAAGGAATGTTTGGGTCACCCTACCAGGCAAAGGACCACCACCAGCTGAGGTGTTTGCGAAGTGCAAAGGAAATATGGAATAAGTCGCAGATGAAGGCAGTTATAAATAAAAGTATAACCACATAATGAGTTGCAGAATTGATGACTCTAATTGTTCTGAGTATTTATTCCTTATTTTGTTATGAACTTTTATGTGCGCTTGTGTGTGTATATATACCTACACATATGTATATGTCAAATATCTTTGTTTTCTTTTCTATCATCTCATTATCATATAACATAAAATCTGTGTATAATAGTTAATTTTATGCCACATTTTAAAGGTTATAAGATATCAAGGAAAAGAGAAAATATCACCCAAGGATTTTGCATCCTATCCTGGAAAAAGGGCTAGTGTTCTTGGCTACGTGCAGGATGGTTATTTTATATTAGGTAGAAGTATGACCTTGTTATTGTCTTTATTTGAATATTAGGTATGCTTTGAGGAGATGTCACCCCAAGTTGACAAGGGGTAGACTGTGATGGTTAATATTATGTGTCAACTTGGCTAAGCTATAGTACCCAGTTATTTATTCAAACACTAATCTAAGTGTTCTGACAAGTCACTTCATAGTGTGATTAATATCTATAATTTGTTGACATTAAGTAAAGGAGATTACACTCAACAATCTGGATGGGGCCTCAGTCAATCAGTTGAAAGCCTTACTAGCAAAAACTGAGTTTTCCCAGGGAAAAAGACAACCTGCATCAAGATTGCAGCATTAACTCCTGCCTGAGTTTCAGTCTGCCTGCCGTACAGACTTCAGATTTTCCAGCGCTGTCAAATGCATAAACCAATTCCTTAAAATAGTAATAATAATGTATAGGATAATATATATTTTACAAATATATATATATGCACACACATACACACATGCATACATAAACATATATATACATATATATACACACACATGTCTATATAGTCTCCTATTGTTTCTGTTTCTGTGGTTGATATGGTGGGATACTTTATTCCATATATTTTCTATATATAAGTATAACAGGGCATCCTGAGAATTAATCCTTTTGTTTCTTATTTGTTGATACCTCTGAAGTTAGAATTCATACTCAGGACAGAAGATTTTTATATTTTCAGAAGGGGCCACTTTTGTAAACTATTTTCATCATATGTAGGACAAGTCCTCACCTATGTTTATTGAACAAAGCCGTTAGGATTTCCTAGAAAAGTTTTCTAAAATACTTGTCTCATATTGAGGTATTAATTATTCTATTTTAATGATACAAAGAGTTTTCTTTACTGTCAAGAGTATCTTAGCCAACAGCATTATAATAGGAACTACATTGTGGCTACTTTTCTGGGTTCAGGGTCTAAGAAGGAGATTCCAGTGTGAAAGAAAGAACAGGCCTCTGTAGTGTAGGTGCTAAGATGGAAGAGAGTAAATCTAACTGTCTTGAAAGGGCATGGTCAATGTATGTAAGGAACAGTTATATAAATATATATAACATATATATATATATATATATTTGTTATACATAACATAGATGGAAAATTCAACCCAGGAAGGATAATAAAAATACAATGGATCAGGCTTATGAGATGCAGCTATTCTTCCAAGATACAGAGGAGCACAATGAGGCCAATAAAAAAACACCTAGTAGAGTTGATAGTATCTGTGGCTCAGATACCTTGCAAAGTGAAGCATCCTGTGAAATATAATTGCCCCTTTGTCTGAACCTAGTTTATAGATGTCCAACTCACTATATAGAGCATGACAAATATAATTTTTGGAAAAGGTGTCTTTAACATAAAGAAGATTCATCTTTCCTGACTTGCACTTCACTAAGAAATCTTTGGAGTTCATATTATATTCCACATATTGCTCCCATTATTGAAAAACTATAGCCAGTAGTCCCAACATATTTATGTATCAGTCCGCAATAATAAGGGTAATAGGCAAGGCCATGTGATAACCTCGTATCAGTTACTAAGGGCAGATGGAAGTCATTACTACAAGTTACTGGGTTTCCTGTATCTTGTGGATAGAGTAAATTTTCCCTGGTCTTTATTAGGAATGGATTTCTTTAATTTACCTTGCCTGAGAAATTGTATTTTACAAGGTTATATTTATGTATCTGGAGGAGGTCTTATAAAACATGAAGATTAACTGCAGGGTTAATGAGGAGACTTACAGTGGCTCAGAAAGGCCACATGGTATCACAGAGAAAAGTCTTAAAGGGAAGTCAAGGTTTATTTCCAAGGCCTACATCTGATTTATTGTGTCTCCTTGGACAAGTCACTTAACTTACCATCATCTCTATTTCCAGCTGTAATAATATTCCTACCTCATATCTCAGAGGGGTATTGCAAAAATTTTTACCAAACACAGACTAGAATTTTATTACTGTTGGGGAATAGCTTTTGGCACCTCTGAAGATAGGGTCAGAAAAAAACCCCGTTAAATATAGATACGATTGTGATGATGGCATTACATATCACATCTCATTTCCCTTCTTAGATTTCAGAAAACTTTAAGTAAAATTAGATCATGCTTTTTTTTAGAGAATACTCATAATTAACTTCAAAATTTTCTTTCAGAAAACAAGAAGCAAACCCTTCTGAGAGATTTTCCCAATCACTATTCACAGAAGCATTTTTACAGAAACACTAGAGGTTTTATTAACTTATATTTAGGATGTGTGATAATAACAACTAAAAAAAAGTAGTTCTATTTATACTATTCCTCCAGTCTCCTAGAATTAAAGCACAGCATATAATTCCTTCAGTAGGTGTTACCTTTGGCATTCTATATAAAAATGTGTTGAAATTCTGAAGTGTTATGTAAGTGTTGATTATTAGTAGCAGTATACTATGAGAGAAAATTTAAAAGGCAGGATTGAAGGTATTTTTCACTTTCTCTTTTGCTCATATTCAGGATTTCATGGACACATAAGGTTTTTACTTTTCCTTTCATAATTATTTTCTTTCAAGTAAAAACTAAATGGGTGTCTTAGTATTATTAACACAGGTTTTATAGGTAACAGAGAAGAATATATGTGTATGTGTGTATTCAATGATTATACATATCAAATATTAAAAATTACATGTAACATCCTACTTCATGGGTGAACTTTGAAGGTATTAGGCTAATGAAAGAAGCCAGATACAAAAAGCCATATATGGTATGATTCCATTTATATGAAATTCCCAGAATAAGTAAATCTGCACATACAGAAAATAGATAGTGGGTGCCAGGAATTGGGGGGAGGGAAAGAAGGAGTGACTGCTAATGAATACAGAGTTTCCTTTTAGGGTGATAAAAAATATTCGGGAATTAGACAGTGATGATATTCACATACTTTGTGAATATACTAAAAACCAATGAATTGTACACTTTAAAATAATCAATTTTATGGTATCTGAATTATATCTCAAATAACATTACATACAGAGAGAAATGGATAGAAAAAAATTTAATTTTGAGTCTGCTAAATCTGGCAGTGTCAAGGTAATGTATTTTCAGTCTTTTAAACATGATAATGATTTATTTTATGTTTAATGTTGCATAAATTGTTTTATCATTTCTAAATACATGTGGTGAGGAACGAATATCTTTTAGAATTCATATTGTCATACTTGAATTTTCCTACTGAAAGGCACTTGTCCTACATGATTTTTTATCTCTTATAATGATTTAAAATCAGAAGAGCCAGGTTTCAGTTCTCTTCTCCAGGAAAAATGTCTTGTGCTATAGAATTGAACAGCCACAGTATAAAGCTCATGTGTGTGATTCAGGATAAGACAGAAAGAGCTACACATTCACCAAACCCAGTGTTACAGCCTGGGTCCAGCCAGAAGGAAAAACCACATGGTAATCTGAACAGGGGAAGTTTGTTATAAAGAATTATTAAAGTATGATAGAGGAGTAACTATGAAGACGTAAAGATAACTCTGTCTAAAGGGCATCCTAAGGCTGAGACAATGTACAAAAAAGGACAACTTGAATCCCCAAGCCCGGGTTGCAGAACTCATCAGATAAATGAGGTTGGAGCCAACTGAATGATGGAGAAGTTATCTGGCTTGCCCAGGTTGGAGCTGGTTCACAGTCACAGGCATATAGGAAACGACACTCCAGGGTGCAGGTGAGCTGAGGCTGGTGGGTGTGTGTTCAGAAAGTGCCAGGTGTTCTAGCCAGTGTGAGGCCTGGATTATGTGGTGTCCACACCAGAAGGGATGCTGGGGGTGGTTACCAGTCTGGTGCTCAGGCTGCAAGGTTGTTAAGGGACTGTACACTGTTAGTCATGCAGCTGGGACACTTCACTGCTGGATGTCACCATGCACAAGCACCACAAGACTATACAGCAGGAGCAAGAGAAGACAAAACTCATCACACCAGACCAGGCAGAGAAGCCCCCTTTCGACTGCGGTGTTCTTCCAGCAACTCCTATTGACAAAACTTCCCATCGAGCTCACTGTGCAGAAGAAATGTTTAGAGTCTAGTGCAATGTTGCAGAGCAGGCACTGAAGTATCAAGGTGGCAGTGAGAGGCAGTAAACTGGTAACTAGTGAACCTAGTTTCCTGTTCTTCCTAAACCTGTAGCTTGACCATATTTATCAGCTCCCCTTGCAGTTAAGTGGGGGTGACTGAGATAAGTTCTAGCCCAGGAGGTAGATGCAGAGGTAATCTGATGTACTTTCAGAACTTGCCCCTACAAACTATGTCTGTCCCTAAAACACCCACCTGCAAAACTGGAAATGAAGAATTCTAAATCCCCAGGGGATGGCAGATCCACAAGGTGGAAATATGCTGGAAATATTCTAGATCTCTGACTTGTCTTTTGAGAAGAGACCCCAGAAGAGTCACCTGATCAGGCCTGTTGATGCTGAGGATGTTGCATGAGTTAAAAATAGATCTTTACAGTGGTCAGCCATTGGAATATTGCAGTTGTTTGTAACCATAGTTAGTCTTTTTTGACTAATCTGAGTAATAAGGAAACGGGTGTCTTTTGGACTAATGGGCATCTTGAAATTGGTTGCTACCGTAACAGTAACGTAAAATACGTGGCATTGACTTAGTTGTCAAACAGTGGGCAACAGAGCATGAGATATCAGAAGCTGATAATCTGATACCCCTTATTATGCAATGGCAAAATATTTGATGAACTGTGTCTACAATAATTTGGAAGGCAGACCTCCCTAATGAGCTTATGTTTCTGGTAGAAGTGGTTGAGAAAAAAGTGTTAGAATGTGTTAGTTTATTGATTGCCTTTAGCAAAATATTTCAAGAAAGATTTCAGCTCAGAAAGAAAGCGATCGATTTACAAGCAACAACACAAAAAAGGGGAAAGAGTTCAGAAATTTGGGGCTTCATAAGATTGGAAAACCTGATAGTTTCTAGACCTCAAACAGTAATATATAGGGCAATGGTTTTGAGAAACAAAGGCCTATTAATACTCAAATAACAGATTGATTATTTTCTATGTAAGTTTGTTCTTTCAAATTGCTTCAAGGTAGCCACCATTAAGTTTGGAAAGAGAGACAAAAAGAGAGAGCAAGGAAGAGAGACAGAGAGAGAGAAGGGGTGAAGGAGAGGGAGAAACAAGCACAGGGCTAGAACGCAGATAAATAAGGCTTGCTTGAAAATTATACGTAGGAAAAAACTTTGGGTATGACTGGATACTATGAACTGATTGGAAGCAAACAGACCAGAAAACTATCAAAGAAACAGGCTGACAAAGCGGTGCATCCCCCAAGGAGAACATATATCCCAATCTCCTTTTCTGATGTGACCATCGAAAATGGCCGCAAGGCTGAGCTTCATTGAGGGTAGAGTCAGAGGTCACAAAGAACAATGGACAAGGGCATTTTTCCCAGAGGACAGAATGGGAGTTCATTGCCCCTCTACCAGGGTAGAAGCTCTTCACAATGTCTATCAAGCAGGATTTCAGAACTGCTACAGACTAGCCACTGTGGTATTATCCATACTTCCATTTTCCAAGTGGGTCACTGTGGCCATCCCATCCATGCTTCTCCTTTGCATGCTGGTATTGCAATGTGGGAATAGATAATTTATCTCTGTACTTTATGTGTCACTGTATCACAGGGATCCACACCTGAACCTGACAGAAAGGACTCATCTCTCAAAAACCCTAGACTTTGAGTGGACTTCAGGAACTGGATGTGGCTTCACGTTATCTCCAAGCAGGAGGGAGGATAAGTCTTTTCCAAGTGTGAGAGAAAGGATGAATTGGGTATCGGATGACCAGAAGGCAGATGTTAGCAGACTTTAGAACCAAATTCTGTTTCTTGTTTTACTTGTGCAGAAAATGGAAGTGGTGAAATGTTACCTTTCTGAGTTTGGGTTAGTAGGATGTGGGTGGAAGGACAGCTTTACAGCCCTGTGCTTGTTTCTCCCCCTCCTTCACCTCTTCTCTCTCTCTTATATTCAATTCCACTTCTAGGTCTGTCCTTTGCTCTCCTTTAACCTCTCCCAGCAGCTCAAAGCAAAGGACTCTCTGATCCTAAGAGACAATGGAGCCATAAGATGAAAAAAGTTTTCAGTTCCGCACTGGGAAAATAATTGCCCAGAAAAACCACTGGACTCAGAGCCCTCATGTAGAACTATTGCATGAGTGAGTACACTTTATTTTGATATAACCCAAAGAAGGGGAATTGGGAATCAGAGAAAGAAGGAACAACAACAACAACAACAACAAAACAGGCAAGGGATGAAGACGTATTTCTATATCAAGTTGCTGCTACCTGGGCAGACTGTTGAGCATTAAAGCACAGTTTAGTTTAGAGAGGCAAGGCCAGGCCAGACCTATTATCCAAACTAGAATTCTATTCAAGGTGTCGGAGATGCTACTCATAATTACCCCAGAACAACATATATATATATATATATATATATATATACATATCTCACAGTAATTGTGGGGAAACTGGATGTGTGATCATACTTACAGTTCTGTGCAGTTTTTATTTTTGTTTTTGTTTTGAGACAGGGTCTCACTCCGTTGCCTAGCCTGGAGTGCAACAATGCAATCATAAGGCTCATTGCAACCTCTGCCTCCCGGGCTCAAGGAAAACTCTCACTTCAGCCTCTTAAGTATCTGGAACTACCAGCATGCACCACCATGCCCGAATTAGTTTTTTAAATTATTATTATTATTTGTAGAGATGGGGTTTTGCCATGTTGCCCAGGCTGGTGTGCACTTTTAAGATCAAATAGGTAAAGTCAAATAGGTAGAAACTCCTTCTAAATGGAAAAGAGCCCAAATTCTTGTTATAGTTATGATCCCAGCGAATAATTTTAAATAAGTGAGTGAATAAAAATCCCTTTAGTTATATCCTTAAGACATTTCCAAGTATCCATTTCTTAAGGAGGAACTTTGGTGTGCCTATAGCCACTTCTAAAATCCGGGCATTCCTTCCAAATCCTGTTCACGGTGTGTTGTTAGGACACAAATCCAGATTTCCTCTGCCACCCCTACAAGAGAGACCTTTCACTCTCCCCCTCTGCAATATACATCTCCAAACAACAAGCACCAGCGTCCTCGTGGTGGGGAGCAATTCATTTTCGTGTTGACTTCATGAAGAGACGCCTGCAGTGAGCCTGCAGCTGAGTGCAAAGTGCAGATTAGGAAGGAAAAGTCCCTGTTCCCTTGATGCATTAACGCGTTCTCCATTAAGTTGCTCTACTGGGGGGTGATCCTGGGCCTGGAGGAGCTTTTCTGCTCTAGGGCTCTTACCTCCTGGGGCCATTTTTGGAGGGTGGCCAGCCCAGCACAACTCCATTTTCAGTTTCTTCCTACATGTGTCTCTCTGGCATTGGCTGCCCCAATCCCTTTCCCACTCCCAACGCCAGCCTCAATTTAGAAACTGAATGCTAAAAAAAAAATTGAATAGACATTTTTTGCATAATTAGTTTCTTAGCTGTGCATTGTATAAATTGTCATTTAAAAGACTAAACATAAATTCAAATTTCCATTATGAATATTAATGTTGGAAAGAAAGAACATCAGGAGATTGTATGACCCAGTTCTTCTCTTTTGGTAAGAAGGAAAGTTATGACCATCAAGGAGGCCTAAATCGCCTGAGGACAGAGGCGTGACCGGCCTTCATGTCAAACCACAGTACAGATCTCCCACCAGATCTCAGAAAGCCCTGATAATCAGTGCCGTGAATTGTTCATGAAAATGAATTAATATACATAAAGTCTTTAGAGTGATGGGTATATATAGGAAGCAGTATGTGTTAGCTTTGATTTTGACTATTCTTAATAGTGATGGACTATTACAATAATAACCAATATTAGCTGGTTTTATAATAATTAGTATATATCAGTCATCTCTACACACTACAGTTAATATTTTAGAGACATACACTAAATCATTATTAATATATAAATTATTATATATTATAAACTTGGAAAGTTTTATGTTAAAAAAGAGAGAAAGGGAGAGAGAGAGAAAGAAAGAGAAAGAATCTTACATCTGTGTGTTAGTATTTGGGGTAGGAGAATGGTTCAGAGGGGAAACAGAGGAGTTGAAGGTGGCCATGAAACCTGGATAAGTGACTCAAGTTTGGAAGGCTTTCCACTATTTCATAGCAATGATTAGATTTGTTCCATTTTATCCCACATTGCCCTAGTACCTGTAGATAGGAGTTACACCAATGCAAAATTTGTTCTCTTCTTGGGGAAGTGAGAGGGAATAGTGGTTAAGATAAGGTCTCTAGAATCTCTCTGCCTGAGTCCAAATTCAGGTTCAGTGACTCCTTCACTGTGGGACCTTGAGCACATCACTTAATATCTCTGTAGCTCACTCTCCTTATCTTTATAATGGCATAATAATACTGCCTGCTTGGTAGGCTTCTTGGGAAGATTAAATTTGTTCATACGAGTTAATATATTAATGTAAAACACTTATGACATAGCGATTACTTGTTTAAGTTTTATAAACACTAAAGGGAATATTTAAGGTAATGAAAGTTGTTTCTAAAAATGGCATAGGGTATCTAAGGAGGTGGTGAGTTCAGTACCCACTGTGGGGCTCACACATATATTCCTTACAACCCTGGGAATATCATATGCAGCCAGATAATATATTTAAATATCAATCAATTTTTTTCTTCCCAATATTTCACTCTTACCTCCCAACCCCAGCACTCCCAAACAACTTCATAATTTCTGCTACCCCGGGACAACTTTACTTTGGGATATTCTCTATTTCAGGGTATGTCAAAAGCAGAAGGAAGAGAGAGAAGGGAACCCCTTCCTGGGTTTTGTGGTTCCATAGCTTAGGGCTTGAAGGGAATAAAAAGGATTCAGGGTACAGAAGAAACTCAAAAAAGATGCAAACCTCCAAGCCTGGGACAAGGTCAGGATGCTCTAGGTTAAGTGGAGTGAAAGGATCCTCAAATAGGATCCTGTGTTTCCCCTCTAGCAAAGTTCCAAGAGGGGGCGGGACCACTAGATAGATGAGAGTTTGAGGGCAGGGATGAGTTTTGGTATAAGGCAGACTTGAAGGTCTTCTTGAACTCCCTGGAGCAACAGTGGCAGGAGGTAGAAGAGCATCGGATGAGAATGAGGCAACTTTCTTGGACCAAAAAGGAAAGGCCAAAGAGAGGGGCTCCCTCAGCAGATATCACGGAAAGTGGACACCAAGCATTCAATGTCTCCTTTCCACAACGTGTACCATGTAAGTCCCCCAGAATTTAGACATAATCACAGGGACAGGAGGAATCCAAAATTGACGGTAAGGCCAGCTTCATGAGTGTGTGACCTATGCGGTCACATAGGACTCTGTCCTTCAGAAGAGTCCAGTGCTCGGTTCAATGCTCTGCTTCTGCCATCTTATGATTTTGAATAATTTTTTAACAAGGGGTTTGCATTTCCATTTTGCACTGGGCCCTGAAATTTATGTATTCATTCCTGCTTGACTTCTATTAACTTTTCTTAATCACAGTAGAAAGAGGAATTCAAATAGAAATTAAGTTGATTAGAGAAAAATAAAGTTGTATTTCTGTATATCTGAGTTTGCAGTTTGATTTCTGTACTAATACATGCAAGCCAAGACCAGATGAGTAAAGTCAAACAAGTTCTGATCATGAAAATGAGTAGTGAGATTTGACTTGGATGCAGAGGGTATGTTGTGTAGGGTAAAGATAAAATTGGAAAATGTGGTTGGAGGTGTGAGGGTGGTCCATCTTGAAGACCTCTACAATGGAGAATATCAAGACAGTCTGGCATATTTGGAATTACTTGAGGCCCTGAAACACACAGCCATGTTTGAAGCCTCCATATGTAATACTAAAACTAGCCTTGTAACAAGAGAACACTTTAAAATGGAGAAGACAGCTAAGGGGCAGTACTTTGATCCCAGATAAACCTGACACTCAATCCTACCTCTGCTGCATCAGCTGGAGAGCATCAAATTTTCGATTCTCATTTATAGAAGAGGAAAGGCTCATATCACTTACTTTTGTGGGTTTCTGTGAGGATAAAATGGAAAGATGTCCATATAGTGTTGCGTAGAGTAGAGACTCCCAAACCCACTGTATAAAACTCATAGAGAACTATTTACAAGTGAGGTTATCCTTTTCCTGAGTTTGAATATCTACTATATGACAGGCTACATCTTTAGGGACCATAGCTAGAATATTTTGTTGTTCAATAAATGGATATACAGTAAACACGCATTGCAGGAAAATGAGCCAGTGTGGGCACAAGACTCTGGGAATCCAGTCAAGTCTAGTGGGAGTGGGGTTTGGGGCTCTAACAGTACTGGTTCAACCAGTAACCAACTTATTGGTTCACTCTTGAAAAGAGCAAACTAAAAATCCCATGGAACTATACCATCATTTTTATGATAGGTAGGTAGGCTAACCTTACCAAGTTCATTGCTACTTTTGATCTGCTAAAACATGTGAATTTGGTTCACTAGAGAAATAATACTTCCTCTGATACCACCATGGGGCTTTGCTTTCTCCCTTTAATGGCATTTGAACCAGGCCCTTCTGGTCCTACAATAAATATTATACAGGAATACTTTTATACATGAGGAAATATATCTTTTACCATGACAATCCAGGCTTTTCTATGTTAGGAAAAAAAAGTCAGGTTAACATTCAGTTTTTCAATGCAGACAAGTGATCACTAGGGAGGGAACCAAGATCAGAAAGTTCATTTTAACAGGGACCTGAACTCGGCCTCAAACTTAAAACATGGTCTCAGAGGTACAAGGGTAGTGTGTTAAATGTTTTGCCTTTTGAATATTTGATTTCAGCACAGAAGCTACAATCTAGCCTTATCCTAATGGTTTTCTGTCACTGCTGCCAAGAGGAAAAGAGTTGTGACCTGCCTAATACAATGAAAGCAGCTTTTATTCACTTCCAGTGATGCACTAGAAAATAGCTCGATAATGCCAAGAAAGCATGTAAAACAAGGGAACCTCTACTACATTTCCAAATCAACCTATTTATATTTTCTATTTGAGGTTTATCTGTACCTTATAACACA